>NW_024714412.1:0-13655 GCF_018991925.1 Homarus americanus
AGACTCCTGAAGTCAATCTAGGTGCCAAGACCCTCACTGATCTCATAGATCTGGATAACATCCAGGCTGGCAGTGAGCCCCTTCTTACCTGCAGCCTCACCAATGTTCAAGTCAGAGCTTTCCTGGACAACCCCATGCATGTCCCTGCCTGGCCCTCGCACACCCAGAGTATAGAGCGTTGTGTACAGCAAGTGAGCGAGGCCAGCAGTCACGTGTACAGCAGGAGAGGAGGGAAGGCTACATCCGAGCTCAGGTGGTCAGCAGGGAGGTGATGAGTAGAAACAGAAGCAAGAAAGACATGTTCTCTATGGTGTGCAGCAACACAGGGTCGTAGTAGTAAAACCGGTTTTTGTATTTGATGATTTTGTTTTCTAAAGGAATATTAAATTTAATAAATATGTGTCAAGATCATTCGTTTCACTATTCTGGATCATTTTCATCCTAATAAATTAACCTGATACATTTACTTTACTTTAAATAAGTTTTAGTAAAAGGGTGGGAATACTGAATTTTCATAAGATTTCAAGTTAAAATTTACCTAGCAAAAAATGAAAACTTTTCAAATCTGAAGATATCACATGATTCTGCACATAGAACTACATCATTAATACCATGGGCCGATTTTTCAAACTCAAAAAAAAAAAATTCGCCTCCGTATGACACACCCTAGTGCAGCAGCTGTGAGGCGAGGAGGGTGGTGGTCGTCCTGCACCGCCTCTCTCTTGTTGCCAACTGTATGAACTTGACCATCGCTTTAATTCCTCTATGATGATGAGGGAGTGAAGGTCAAGTGCGTGTGAGTTATGGGGTGTGTGATGGCGGCCTGTCACGCAACCGTCTGCTCCCGCCCCACCCGCCCCAGTCGCCCGTCCGACCGCCCGCCCGCCTACCCACCCGCGCACTGTGACACTTCTGACAGAGTGTCATTAATTGTGGGTGAGCTGGCTGCCGGATATCCGGGTCACCTGGTCGCTGCCTCCCTCTCTCCACCTCATCATTAATATCTGGCGAGGGTGTCCACTGTTGGCTCTGGGTGATGGGGGGGGGGATATTATTGTTTGGAAGGTGTATTTACTGTTTGGCCCGGGGAGGGTGGTGGAGGCATGTGCAGGGAATGGATGTCCAAAGCTGTCTACTGTTTGACCCCGGGGGAGGGAAGGGGGTGACATTATTGTTCAGTGTACTGTTCATGTAGATACAGGGTGTTTATATTTGTGCTCTTTTATACCTATCTTTTATTCCTCTTGTATTCGGGGTTCATCTCTCTCTCTCTCTCTCTCTCTCTCTCTCTCTCTCTCTCTCTCTCTCTCTCTCTCATCAGGTCCACGGTGGCCAAGCCTCTTCCATACGCTGCGAGGAATGTTGTTATGTACTTGGTGTAATAGTGGTGCCGGGTTACTCCATCCGGTGCGTTAGTTATCCTTAATGATTTCTTATGGGTGAAAAAGCTGTAGCAGTTGGATGGTGGTGGTGGTGTCTGGTGAGTGAGTGAGCAAGGTTGGTAGTGAGGGAGAGCGGCAGGCAACATCTGGCTGGTGGAGGCTGTACCGAGGAAGTTTGATTTGTGGCTGATAGGGTGTAGGTTAAGATGGGTGGTGAGGATAGGGTGGAGGGTTGTGTGGTTGTGGTGGTGGATGGTTTTGTGGTTGAGGTGGGTGATGGGGGGGTCTTGGTTGGGTGGCTGGATGATCAGTGATGGTGTATAATTGGGTGATGGTTGGGTAGGTGGAGTGTACGTAATTGGTGGGTAGTGAGGTTATTTAGACGTGTAGCCCAACTTAGTGGTTACAGGAGGAGAGGAAGGGGAGAGGTATGGAGGGAGGAGAGTACAGTAAGTGGCTTATATTGATGTTTCTCTCGGATGGTCAGCACAAGGTAATGAGCGAGGCAAGGCAAGGCGGGACGAGGAGGGGCGGGGCGAGGGAGGGGTGGGGGGTCTGGTTTGATAGATGCTGAGGTTTGACGTTATAAAGTACAAATTAAAATGCTTTAGGAAAAAATATCAAGGGAAATAGGACGAGTACCAAAGGGAAATCTAATAACAAAAGAAAAAAAATTTAGTACGTAATTCCATTCTCTGATAAACGTAAACTAATTTTCATATTTTTTCTCGCAGATAAATGGTGGAGCGGGGGTGTTGGAGATGTGGTGCATTACGGCAGGATTCCCAGTAATCCGTACGATGAATTTCTCCCGTAATTGGAGCTGTGGGAACGCATCTTTTTGCCTCAACTCAGGGTAAGGGAAATGAGATAGCGGTCAGAATGGCGTTGAAACTGCACTGTGACTCGTGCCCGGATGAGTTCTCTTATCTCTAGTAAGGAGAAGAGAAGGAAATTTACTGTATAAAATCTTTTAAATTCTGGTTCCTGCTGTGATCTGTACCACCTAATTGATCCCCAGGTAAAGTTCAGGTAAATATTTGTGTGAATTATACCATAGTTGGACATCTAGGACTACCAGCTTACAGGGTTGGAGTCTGTGTTCTACTCGAGTGGTGATAGTAAGGTATTGTCGGTTTGTCCAGGTATTTAAAACCCAGGATTGACCTTCAGGTAACACGTGGTTAAGTTGTACGGCTTCTGGAGAGAGTACTGGTAAGGTTTATGTCTGATTAACACGCCTAGATGACCTAACAGCTTAACCTTGGTGAGCAGTACAGGTGTTTGGAACCATTGGTCGACTTTACATTTAACTGTGTGTGTGTGTGTGTGTGTGTGTTTAAAAGAGAGAGAGAGAGAGAGAGAGAGAGAGAGAGAGAGAGGTGTGTTAGCTGTGAGGTTGACTATCAGGTGTGAGGGAGAGAGGTGTGAGGTTGGGAAGGAGAGAGGTGTGAGGGATTGAGAGGTAGAGAGGTGTGAGGGACTGGGAGGTAGAGAGGTGGGAGGTAGAGAGGTGGGAGGGAGAGAGGTGTTAGGTAGGAGGGAGAGAGGTGTGAGAGACTGAGAGGTAGAGAAGTGTGAGGGATTGAGAGGTAGAGAGATGTGAGGTACTGGGAGGGAGCAGCAGCCATACCTCAGCTGGGCGTCACCTTACCTCCCTCATCACTACCCCGGGGCCACCTGTCTCGCCCTCGATGACTGCCCTTTTGATGATCACCTGCCGCCCTGCCTCACTACCTGGCTGCCTCAATACCTGCCATCTTGCCAACCTGTCTACCTCACACCTTGCCAACGGATAAAATGAGCTGGGGTGCCTAATCTTCAGGAGATCCAAATGAGCGTGGTACATCATAAGAGGCAAGACCGTGAAGGGCGTACAGCAGCTTGTTATAACGACCAACTCTCCCACTACTAATTCCTACCATAATTACCGTAGAATAATTACGCCATTTCATTATCCTATTTCGCAGTATTGATTTCCTCTGTGAAAGTCATCAATATGTTAATTTGTTTGGTGTTTACGAGAGCGGGTGTTTTTATGGTGGGGGTTTAGTATTAAGAAGATATAAGAGGACCAAGAGGAAACCAAGAGATGATCAGAGCTGCATTGGTGCGGGGCTTATTACTGTGTACAATGAGACGTGTTGGAGGGGGGGGGGCAAACTTTTGAGCAGTCAGTTAGGGGCAGGTGGGGTGTGGGTCAGTCAGGGGCAGGTGGGGTGTGGGTCAGTCAGGGGCAGGTGGGGTGTGGGGTCATCAATGTGTTGTGTTATGTTGTGGTGCTGTGTTGGATCACCTCTCTCTCCTTCCTTCCCTCCCTTTATCCCTTCCCGTTTCATTCCCCTTTCTCCTCTTCCTTTTCTCTCCTCTCTTAGTTAATTCCCTCCCTCTCTCCCTTTTTCTTCCCACTTTCTTCCCACTTTCTTCCTCAACCTCTTTCCGTATATCCTGTTTGTGTGTGTGCCTCTCTTTCTCCCTCTCTCTCCCCTTCTCTTTCTCCCTCTCTCTCCCTCTCCTTGCCTTCCCTTCTCATCACTTAAGTTCGTCTCCCTCTTTTGTCACTTTTCTTTCCCTCATCTGTTGAATCTCCTCTCTCCTTCACTTTCTTGCCTCCTTCATTTATCGAGCCCTTCTTCCTGTGAGGTGAGGGATGTGGATGGAGGAGCGTATGGTGATAAAGGAGCGTTTGGTGATGGTGGAGCGTATGGTGATGGAGGAGCGTATGGTGATGGAGGAGCGTATGGTGATGGAGGAGCGTATGGTGATGGTGAAGCGTATGGTGATGGAGGAGCGTATGGTGATGGTGCAAGCTTAGGTGTTGGTGGAGCCCTTTGTGGTGGGGGTATGTGTAGTGGGTGTTGTGATGGAGGAGTGTGTTGGAGTGTGCATAAGGACAGTTAAAGAAAGATGTGTGGATGGGTGTGTGTGTGTGGGTGGGGGGGGGGTGTTATAGGGTGTGCTGGTACCGTCTAATGAAGGCGTCTGGGTGTCCCCCCTGACGGAGCCTCGCACATTAGGTAATCAGTTTATCGTCCCAGATCCCGCCATCACCCGCCTCACCGTTCTCGTGGCCAATTGCGTCTTGCCCATCGTCACGCTTAGTGGTCTGGGGCGGGGGCGTCACGCTAAGTGGGTGGGGCGTTGGGCTTGTGAGTGGGCGGTGTGTCATGTTAAGTGGGTGAGGCGTCGGGCTGTGAGTCGGTGTGGCGTCCGGTGAGTGGGTGGGTCTTTGGGCCGAGTGGGTGGGACGTCGAGCTGTGAGTGGGCGGTATGTCATGTTAAGTGGGTGGGATTTTGGGCTGAGTGGGTGGAAGACGTCGGGCTATGAGTTAGTAGGGAGATAGACTAAATGGGCGTGGCGTCGTGTATAATATCCCTCCTTTAAACATTAGGGTGGAACGTCATGGGAAGTGGGTGGTCGTCATGGTAACTGGGTGGTCGTCTTGATAACTGGGTGCTATCTTTAGCTCGACAGTGCCTTCTCCAACCCGACAGTGTCAACTCCAACCCGACAGTGTCATCATCTCCAACCCGACAGTGTCATCTCCAACCCGACAGTGTCATCTCCAACCCGACAGTGTCATCCTCAGCCATCTTGTTTATCTGAACAGAAGATCGTCTGGTTAAAACCCTCAAATTTCAGATAAGATCGTTCAGGCGGGCAGGTCCTTTAATGTGGGGGGAGGAGAGGACATATTTGTGAGGGCCTGTGTGGGAAGGGCGGCTGGGAAAGGTTGACGGTGGGACGGGGTGGAGGGTGAGGGAGGGATGGGGGTAGTGAGGGAGAGTGTGGGCTGGGGGTGAAGAAGAGTGAGGAAGGAATTGGGGTTTTGGGGGCAGGGGTGGGTGTGAGAGTAAGGGAGTGTAGGAGGGTGAGGGAGGGATGGAGGGAGAAGGAGAAAGGGTGAGAGAGAGAGGGAGGGGGAAGTGAGGTATTATCTTTGAGAGAAATATGAGGAAGGGGCTGTGAGAGACTGATGGGGGGAGAAACGGGGAGAGAAAGATGGAATGAAGAATGGGTGAGAAGGAGGGGGGATGAGTAGACAGGGAAGAAGTGAAGAACAACGAAAAACACAGAACAATCCGTTAATAAGACAGGAACAGGAGTGAAAATATCATGAGGCAACAGGGAGTTCAGATGGGGGGGGGGGATTTTCAGAGAGGGTCTAATGTCAAAATTTTACCCCCAGAGATTGGAGAGATACTAGAGTAAATCCATAGTTACAGTGGAGTCTTGAGTACATTCCCGACGCCATTTTCATCTATAACAAGACGGATCTTGCAAGAAGAATATTTATATATATATAGGAAGAATATTTAGTAAGAGAGTATAAAGAGAGGAAGATTTTGGTAGCGTGGCCGTGATAGATATTTACACTGTCAATACACTTATCGTATCTTACGTTCTTAAAGGCGACTTCTCAAACACTGCTTCGTTACAACTCTTTATTAATTACGAGCATGACATGGACACATTAATAACACCTTCTATTGAAGTTACTAGGACATTATATTTACGTTACTAGGACATCATATTACGTTACTAGACACTGATTCTCGGACACGAACATGAAATGAATACACTTCCCACGTAAGTAACTCATCCCATGGAAAGCTCTGACAAACACTCACGTGACCTAGGGGAGGCCTAGCAGGTAGTCCTGGGTTGTCTCTATGGGAGACTGCTTAGCTGGGCGCCGGAGGGAAGTCTCGGTTCTGACCGGAGGCGACTGGAGGCGACCAGAGGCGGCTTGCCTCCGGCCCCTGACTTCTCTCGAGCAGGCCTGGTGGTGTAGACTGGCCACCTTGTTACAAGACACACTCTCTCTCTGTCTCTGCCTGTGTGTCTCTCTGGCTCTGTCTCCGGGTATCTCTCTCTGCGAATGTCTGAGGGAGGACTAGGACGTCCTATATATTGGGATGAGAGCCGTCAGGTTCAGCTGGTCGGGGGGGGGGCGGGGGCGGCGAAGGGTCTCCTTACATTTGACCTGGCCAATGTGAGGTCAGGTCTGGACTTTTTCAGAAACTATAAGTTTTATCTTCTGGGAAAGTCATCAGGTGGGGCCGTGTGTATATTGGGAGAGAGCCAGCCGGTGCCCCCTTACATGTGTGACATGGGAGGGGAGCCTGGCTGATTTACAATCCTTGGTCAACCGTGAGAGTTACCCTACACTTGACCTCCCTAATGTCGGGTCAAGTGTGGACTTCTTTCTGCGGTGTAGGATATTGTGTATATTGGGAGAGAGTCGGCTGGTGCCTTCTTACATGTGTGTTGGCCGTGTGACATGGGAAGGGGACCTAGTTGATTTGTAACACCCTTGAGCACCTGCGGGGGATACCCTTACACTTGACCCCCCTAATGTCGGGTCAAGTCTGGCTTTCCTTGCGATGTAAGCTGTGGTCTGACAACCCATCACTACACATCTCCCTCTTGGTATATACTGAAGCTCAAGGCACAAATTATACTGGATCACGTCAAGATTTAGGTACCCTAGCTTGTATCACCTGAAGATTAAACACCCTGATGCTATTTGGAAGGGGGTTAGATTAGGTTAGGTTGGGCTTGGTGAGGTTAGGTTAGCGGCAGGGTATTAGTCATCTCGTGAAATAAACTTGGGTGCCTAATCTTCATGTTATCCACTAAACTTATGAATCTTTTAGAGTTCTGGACCCAAAGTTATACCTAAACAGAAGGAATAATTCAACCCAAGAATCCGAGACGCCTGGCCGGGAAGTAAAGGAAAAAATAAATTAAATTGACTAAACTGTGAGAATCTGGTCATGATGGAAGGCTCTCTAACGTAAGAACCTGTGAGGGTGTTGGTGGGTCCAGAGGCAGAGAGCGAGACTTGAGGAAGGTGTTGGCAAGGCAGCAGTAGCGTCATCTGCCTTCCCTCATCCAGCGTCCATTACCTCACTGTTAAAGTCATACCTTGTGTTAAGTGTGGACGTGTACCATAGAAACTGTGTCTTTCTATTCTGTGTGTGTGTGTGTGTGTGTGTGTGTGTGTGTGTGTGTGTGTGCTCTGTTTTTATGAGAGACTCACCCCAAGATCTCTGTCTGTCTCTCTCCTCCTGCATTTACCTTTCTTCTCCGTCCCTCCCTCGTCGATTTTAACTCCATCCCCCTTTCCTTCCTCTTCCACCCTCCTCCCCCTCACTGCTCCACCCCCTCCGTCCCCCGCCCCCCACTCCCCCACCCCATCCTCATCCCCACGCACTTCCGTTTATAAGAAAGATGTAAAACTGTTGAGTCGGCGAGTGTGTACGGGGCCGCCCGCCTCCCGAGTTTGTTAATGGACCAACTGTGTTGTGTCGTCCATGTGAGGGGAGGGTGGGTGCCTGGGGGCCTTGGTGGGGTGGGTGGGTGGTTTTCAGGGGTGGATGAATGGGTGGGGAGGAGAGGATGGGTGGCGAGAGTTATGGACAAGACGAGGAATGGTAATGAAGGAGAAACAAGAAAATGATTCAAATGAAAAGGAGGAGTGACTCACTTTAAACTACGACTGAAAAGACGGCGGGCGAAATTGGCTTCAGAATAGCATCGAGCTTCTGCCGTAATAAGATGTGTTCTGTGAGTCATAGTTACGAGGAAAAAGTTTACCGACGAAATTTTTGAGAATCCACTTATGTAGGTTGTTGGTCTCCAGGGCTGTGTTTGGGCTGGTGGTGGGTGATACTCTTGAGTTGACTTGTCAGGAACCTTTTGAGGTATTTCTCTGGTTGAACCATAATTTGCCTTGTCTTCTCCACCGGTAGGTGAAATACTTGGGGGCTTTTGACGTTTACTCTAGTTATGTTAGTGTCTGGCAACCTTACTATTTTGCTGTTCTTAAACTTACCCCATGTGTCATTAAGGATGAAGAGTATTTATTAAAATAGTTAACTGAATTTCTTGGAATCATCAGTGCGTCTTCCTCTGATGTGAGTAAAGTCTTATTCGGTTCTCCCAGACGTACCCAGAGGTAAGTTTGTTGAGGCACAGTACAAAGTAGAATGTTTTTATTTACACGAGAGAACGAAGGGTTTAGACTGAAGAACGTATAATTGCCGTATCATTTCAGGTTTTATTTATTTATTTTATATGTAAGTGTTTCGTATCTTCCTGTCGAAACTAAGACGAGCGTGAGGAAGAATAAGCCAAGTAGACAGCTGTTTTTGTAGCCGTGTAGGATTTTTTTTTTTTTAATGACAGGGGCTGCTAGATTTTGTAGAATTTAGAATAATTATGTATCTTAAAGTAAAACTCGGGGGAGGAGAGCAACACTGGGGAACAACACTAGAGGGAGGAGAACAACTCTGTGGAAAGATATACCTTGACTTTTTCTCTTGCTGTAAGATTAACAAAACATCGTCTTGAGCCAATCTCGGGATTCTCTCTCTCTCTCTCTTTAGGTCTTCTAGCTAGAGAGCCTTAGTCCACTTTACCACCCTCATTCCACCCACCACCCACTCAAGTTGTTATGTAAATGCAACGTGTTAAACATCTCGAGATTCACCACACAAGAAGGTCTGTATTTGGATTCCTAATTTCTGCTTTCACAGTCTGGGTATTTTGATGATTCTAACAGCGGTGTGGAGTAAATAGTGAGAGTCCAGTTATGTTACATTGTACGCTGGTTTCCCTTGTCGGGGTCTATGTAAATAAAGTATATATCCACGGCCTGTAATTTGGGGTCACTATGGTGTGTTAATGTGTTTTCCGTGTAAGGCCTGTAAATATTGTATTATTTTTGTGGGGGGGGGGAGGTGTTTTATGGGAGAAACTTGTGTATGTTTTGTATAGTGTGTGTGTGTGTGTGTGTGTGTGTTTCCCCGCCGCTTTAAACTTAATCTCTGTTGACGGTTGTGTATGTGTTTTGTTGAGACAGGTCCAGACAGCGGTTTGTTTACTTGTACTACAGCGACTCCACAGACTGTATTGAATTGTGGAGTTGGGTTTAGTTCAGTTTGGTTTAGTTACATAGGTGTTTTATGAGTCTGTCGTTGGGTTTAGTTCAGTTTGGTTTAGTTACATAGGTGTTTTATGAGTCTGTCGTTGGGTTTAGTTCAGTTTGGTTTAGTTACATAGGTGTTTTATGAGTCTGTCGTTGGGTTTAGTTCAGTTTGGTTTAGTTACATAGGTGTTTTATGAGTCTGTCGTTGGGTTTAGTTCAGTTTGGTTTAGTTACATAGGTGTTTTATGAGTCTGTCGTTGGGTTTAGTTCAGTTTGGTTTAGTTACATAGGTGTTTTATGAGTCTGTCGTTGGGTTTAGTTCAGTTTGGTTTAGTTACATAGGTGTTTTATGAGTCTGTCGTTGGGTTTAGTTCAGTTTGGTTTAGTTACATAGGTGTTTTATGAGTCTGTCGTTGGGTTTAGTTCAGTCTGTCGTTGTTTAGTTCACATAGGTGTTTTATGAGTTCAGTAGTTACGTGTTTTATGAGTCTGTCGTTGGGTTTAGTTCAGTTTGGTTTAGTTACATAGGTGTTTTATGAGTCTGTCGTTGGGTTTAGTTCAGTTTGGTTTAGTTACATAGGTGTTTTATGAGTCTGTCGTTGGGTTTAGTTCAGTTTGGTTTAGTTAGTAGGTAGTCTGTCGTTGGGTTTAGTTCAGTTTGGTTAGTTACATAGGTGTTTTATGAGTCTGTCGTTGGGTTTAGTTCAGTTTGGTTTAGTTACATAGGTGTTTTATGAGTCTGTCGTTGGGTTTAGTTCAGTTTGGTTTAGTTACATAGGTGTTTTATGAGTCTGTCGTTGGGTTTAGTTCAGTTTGGTTTAGTTACATAGGTGTTTTATGAGTCTGTCGTTGGGTTTAGTTCAGTTTGGTTTAGTTACATAGGTGTTTTATGAGTCTGTCGTTGGGTTTAGTTCAGTTTGGTTTAGTTACATAGGTGTTTTATGAGTCTGTCGTTGGGTTTAGTTCAGTTTGGTTTAGTTACATAGGTGTTTTATGAGTCTGTCGTTGGGTTTAGTTCAGTTTGGTTTAGTTTCGTAGGTGTTTTATGAGTCTGTCGTTGGGTTTAGTTCAGTTTGGTTTAATTACATAGCTGTTTTAGGGGGCTGTTTTGCGATGTTTCTTTGTTCAGTAATTTTACAGAACCAGTTGCATTTTTTTTATTAGTATACATAAACAGTTTTGACCTGATGAATAAACACCCTAACGCTACCTGTGGGTCTTAGGTTTGGTTAGGTTAGGTTAGGTTTGGTTAGAGTTAGGTTAGAGTTAGGTTAGGTTACCGTTAGTTTGATCATGAGGTACAATAGGCTAGGGAGGGAGGGTTGGGGGGGCTAATCTTCAGGTGATCATTATATAACGTGTTCTTATATTTCCCTCCCAGGCGAATGTAAATACCTAGATTAAGTTGGTGGCGGCAGAAGGGAGAGAGAGACTCGAGAGATGGATGGAGGGAAAGAGACTCGACAGATGGATGAAGAGAGAGAGACTCGAGAGATGGATGAAGAGAAAGAGAGACTCGAGAGATGGATGGAGAGAAAGAGAGACTCGAGAGATGGATGGAGAGAAAGAGATTCGAGAGATGGATGAAGAGAGAGAGACTCGAGAGATGGATGAAGAGAGAGAGACTCGAGAGATGGATGAAGAGAAAAAGAGACTCGAGAGATGGTTGGAGGGAGAGAGAGATTCGAGAGAGAGAGGGAGAGACTCGAGAGATGGAGGGAGGAGGGAGAGAGAGATTCGAGAGACAGAGGGAGAGACTGGAGAGATGGAGGGAGAGAGAGAGAGAGGGAGAGACTCTAGAGATGGAGGGAGGAGGGAGAGAGAGACTCGAGAGATGGAGGGAGGAGGGAGAGAGAGACTGGAGAGATGGAGGGAGAGAGAGAGAGAGACTGGAGAGATATCAGCACAGTACCTTCTTCGTCTCCCACTCTCCTCTGTGACTGATAATACGTGAGGATTAATGGCGACCCTCTCACCCCATTTACCAGGATTATATGAATAGTTTGTCTTATGAGATGTTTCTTTATAGTTAGGTGTTGATGGACGTTTGTAAAGAAAGATTTCCCGGAATTACTGCAGCATCTTGTGGTTAGGTTAGGTTTGTGGTTGGGTATGTGTGTGTGTGTGTGTGTGTGTGTGTGTGTGTGTGTGTGTGTGTGTGTGTGTGTGTGTGTGTGTGTGTGTGTGTGTGTGTGTGTGTGTGTGTGTGTGTGTGTGTGTGTGTGGACGTTCGTGAGTAAGACGGATTTTTATCAACTTATTTTCTGCGACTACTGTTGCCTTTACCCCTTCCCCTCTTCTCCCTCCCCCTCCTCCCCTTCCCATCCCTCTTCCTTCCCCTCCTCCCTACCATCTTCTCCCTCCCCAACCTTCCCCTCCTACACATCTTTCCCTTCCTCCTTTTCCTCCCCCTTTCCTCCTCCTCCTCCCCCTTTCCTTCTCCTCCTTCCTCCCCTCCGCCCCACTCTTCTCCCTTCCACCCCTCCCCAACCTCCCCATCCTCCTTCTTCCTCCTTCTCCCCACCCTATCCTTTTTCCCCTTCCTTCTCCTCCCTGTCTCCCTCTTCCCCTCCCTCTTCCTCCTCCCTCGTCTAGGACCAAATGCAAGACATCGTAATTATGAACGTTGAACCTTGTGTGAGTCGGTGTCATCAGGAGCTAAGTGACGTGCTTCTGGCTGCCGTCTCCCCTCCCCTCCTTCTCTCCTCTTCCTCCCCTCTCCCTTCCCCTCTTACCCTCTCCACTTCCTTACCCTCCTATCCCCTCTACGCCCCCCTTCCTCTCCTCCCCTTGTTTTGGCGTCCTCTTGTTTTAACCTCCCATTTGTAGTTAGTTTTTTCCCCTCTGCTTTCATTCTTTCTTTCCTCTCTCTCTCTCTCTCTCTCTCTCTCTCTCTCTCGGTCCTGCTGCTGCACGTTTTGGCATAATTCAATTTAGAGAAAGAGTTGCTCGTCTTTTCTGTCTGGTTGAGTCGACTCGCAGGTCAGAGGTAAAGGGAGAGAGACGTAGTGATGTTGATGTGTGTCGTCTTATTGTGTAGTGAAGATTCAGTTTTGCTTTGGGACCTTGATAGTGTGTGTGTGTGTGTGTGTGTGTGTGTGTGTGTGTGTGTGTGTGTGTGTGTGTGTGTGTGTGTGTGTGTGTGTGTGTGTTCCCCTTCACCCCCAAATCAGTCTCAGAACTTTTAACTCCCTTTAACCGACTCTTTAAAAGTTGTTGCCTCCGCCTTACGTCCTCTCTCTCTCTCTCTCTCTCTCTCTCTCTCTCTCTCTCTCTCTCGTAGGAGCAGGGAGGATGAAGGTGGTGGTGTGTTGCCATATTTTCTTTGGTATAGCTCTTGTATATATGACGGTGTGTGTGTGTGTGTGTGTGTGTGTGTGTGTGTGTGTGTGTGTGTGTGTGTGTGTGTGAACTTTGTCGTCATCATTGTTTTACTTTTTTCATGGTCATTATTATTTTATTATTCTCATTTTCATCATTGTTATTATCATCGTTATCATCATTGTGATCATCATTATTGTCTTCATTGTCAGAGTTATCATTATCCTCATCATCATCATCATCATCAATTTGTCTTTACATTCATGACCTCTATTCACATCATAAGCCAGAAAAATTCCACATCTTTAAAAAAGTCTCACTCACTCACTCTACCTTATCCGTATGTACACTTAGATGACATGATTAGCAAACCATTTTTATTTATATATTATTATTGTGTTTGTGAGAAGGTTAAACAAAAACAAAGCAAATTATGTCCCTCCCTAACCCACACCCTCCAACCCCCTACCCCCCAATCCCCACCTTCAACCCTATAACCCCCGTCCTAAACCCCTCAACCCCTAACCCCCCACCTTCAACCCCCACCCACCCCCTCTAACCCCTCCCCATCTTGGTTTCCTATTATATATTTATGTTGACATTTTTGTGTTTGTTGTTTTTCTTTCTTTCTTTCTTTCTTTCTTTCTTTCTCTCTCTTTCTTTCTTTCTTTCTCCTCGACAGTAGGGAGGCTGACACTTTAAAGCCAGTTCCTCTCCTCCTTCAGTAGTTCATTAGTTCCCGACGCTCAACACACTAGTGACGAAGGCGGTGAAGGAGGTGCATGTTGTAGTGTGGAGTCTTGTGTCCTGATTCTTTTAAGCCTCTGCCATCTTGAAGACTTAGCCCAGGGAGGAGGAGGAGGAGAGAGTGGTGAGGAGGAAGGAGGGGGAAGAGGAAGGAGGGGGAGAGAGTGGTGAAGAGGAAGAAGAAGGAGAAAGGGAGGAGAAGGTGACTTAGCTAACGGAGGAGGAAGACTGCAGGATTCAGGAAGGAGGAGATGATTTAGCCTAGGGA
>NW_024714413.1:0-8348 GCF_018991925.1 Homarus americanus
TAGTGTCAGTGGTGTGCCTGAGAGCACAGAGGTGTACCTGGGAGCGCCACAGTACTCTGGACACAAAGGTGAAATTCCTGGAGGTGTCAGAGGTGTACCTGGGAGTATCAGAGGTGTACCTGGGAGGCTGGGGGTACCTGGGGAGGCTGTGTAACTGGGAGCAAGTCGGAGGTGTAACTGGGAGTGTTGGGATGGCATGTGTGGGAGAGTCAGATGTGTACCTGGGAGGTCAAAGCTGTACCTGGAGCAAGTCAGAGGAGCACCTGGGAGGTTGTAGTACCTGGGAGTGTCAGAGGTTTACTGGGAGCAGTCAGAGGTGTTCCTGAGAGTTTCACAGGTGCCCTGGAGAGCCTAGAGGTGCACCTGGGGAGCAACAGAGGTGTACCTGGGAGTGTCAGTGGTGGCACCTGAGAGTGTCAGAGGTACCTGGAGTGTCAGGGGAGGTGTACCTGGGAGTGTCGGAGGTGTTCCTGAGGAGTGTCAGAGGTGCACATGGAGCAAGTCAGAGGTGTAACTGGGAGCATCAGGAGGTGGCCCTGGGAGGTTGGGTGGTGTACCTGGGAGGTCAGAGGTGTACCTGGGAGGCCGAGGTGTTCCTAAGAGTTTGCCAGGTGTTCCTGAGAGTGTCAGAGGTGTACCTGGGACATCAGAGGTGTACCTGGGAGTGTCAGTGGTGTACCTGGGAGTGTCAGAGGTGTACCTGGGAGCAAGCCAGAGGTGTACTGGGAGTGCCGGGAGGTGTTCCTGGGAGAGTGTCAGAGGTGTACATGGGGAGTGCTGAAGTGTAGCTGGGAGTGTCAGGATGTGTGTAATCTGGGAGGCCTGGGGTGTGTGCACTTGGGGAGTGTCTGAGGTGCACCTGGAGCAAGTCAGAGGCAGAGCACCTGGAGGCCAGAGGTGTACCTGGGAGCAAGTCGGAGGTGTTCCTGAGAGTGTCAGAGGTGCACATGGGAGTGTCAGAAGTGAAGCTGGGAGGCCAGATGTACCTGGGAGGTCTGAGGTGCACGGGAGTCTGAGGTGTACCTGGGAGGCCAAGAGGAGTACCTGGGAGGTCAGGAGGTGTACCTGGGAGTGTCTGGGGGTGTACCTCAGAGTGTCAGAAGTGTACCTGGGAGTGTCAGAGGTGCACCTGGGAACATTACAGGTGTATCTAGGAGTGCTGGGGTAACTGGGAGTGTCGGAGGTGTAACTGGGAGTGCTGGGAGGCATACCTGGAGTATCAGAGGTATCTGGGAGGTCAGAGGTGTACCTGGGAGGTCGGAGGTGTTCCTGAGAGCAAGTCGGGAGGTGCATCACCTGGGAGTGTCAGGAGGTGCACCTGGGAGACAGATGTGTACTCCGGGAGGGGTCTGGGGTACCAGGGAGGCCGGGGGCGGTGTACCCTCGGGAGTGTCAGAGGTGCACCTGGAGTGTCTGGGGTACCTGGGAGGGGCCAGAGGTGTACCTGAGTGTCTGGGGGTGTACCTGGGGAGGTCAGGAGGCAAACTGGGAGTGTCTGGGGTGTACCTGGGAGGCCAGAGGTGTACCAGGGAGTGCCGTGAGTACCTGGCCGAGGAGAAACACCAGGGACTGTAACAGAGGCCTGGGAGGACAGAGGTACCTGGGAGTGTGTGAGAGGAGCACCTGGGAGTGCCTGGAGGTACCTGGGAGTAAGAGGCACCTGGGAGTGTGAGAGGTGTACCTGGGAGGCCTGAGGCACTTGGAGGCCAGAGATGTACCTGGGAGCTTGGGAGGTGTACCTGGGAGGCCAGGGTGTACCTGGGAGGCCAGGTGTAACTGGGAGGTTCGGAGGTGTAAGTGGGAGGTCAGAGGTACCTGGGAGTGTCACAGGTGTACCTGGGAGCAAGTCAGAGGTGCACCTAGGGAGGTCGGAGGTGTACCTTCACGGAGTGTCAGAGGAGCACCAAGTGTCAGAGGTGTGGCCCTGAGCAAATGAAGTGTACCTGAAGTGTCAGAGGTGCACTTGGGAATGTTGGGGTACCTGGGAGTGTTCAGTGTACCTGGGAGTGTCAGGGGTGTACCTGGGAGCAAGTCAGAGGTGGTACCTGGAGTGTCAGAGGTGCACATGGGAGGCCAGAGATGTACCTGGGAGGCTGGGTAGAGGTGGGCCTGGGAGCAAGCCAGAGGAATAATGGGAGGTCAAGGAGCAATGGGAGTGTTGGTGAGGTGTACTTGAGAAGTGCTGGGGTGGTGTACCTGGAGTGTGTTGGGGAGGTGTAACTGAGAGTGTCAGAGGTGTACCTGGGAAATGCCACAGTGGGCCTGGGAGTGTCACAGAACCTGGAGGCAAGCCAGAGGTGTACCTGAGAGCACTGTGCTGCACCTGGGAGTGTCATGGTGTACCTGTGGGAGGTCAGGGGTGCAACTGGGAGTGTCGGAGGTGTAACTGGGAGTGTCAGAGGTGTACCTGGGAGTGTCAGAGGTGTACCTGGTAGTTTCAAAGCTGTACCCGGGAGTGCTGGGCTGGGAGCAACCGAGCAAGTCAGAGGAGTGCCTGGGAGTGTCAGGGGTAACTGGGAGCACGGGAGGTGCAACTGGGAGTGCCAGAGGCATGGGAGGTTGGGGTGTAACTGGGAATGTCGGAGGTGTAACTGGGAGTGTCAGAGGTATACTTGGGAGTATCAGAGGCGGCCTGGGAGTATCAGGAGGTGTATCTGGGAGGTCAGGATGTACCTGGGAGTGCTGGGATGTACCTGGGAGCGTCAAAGGAGTACCTGGAGTGCCAGAGGTGTACCTGAGTAGTGTCAGGTGGTGCCTGAGAGTGTCAGAGGTGTACCTTGGGAGCGTCATTGGTGTACCTGGATTGTCAAACAGAACCTGAGGTGTCAGAGGCACTGGGAGCATCAGAGGCACCTGGGAGTGTCAGGGGTGTACCTGGGAGTGTCAGGGGTGCAACTGGGAGTGTCGGAGGTGTAACTGGGAGGCCAGATGCACGTGGGAGAGTCAGATGTGTACCTGGGAGGTCAAAGCTGTACCCGGGAGGCTGGGGAGGCACCTGGGAGCCAGGTGGTGCACCTGGGAGGCCAGAGGTTTACCCAGAGCAAGTCAGAGGTGGTGTTCCTTGAGAGTTTCACAGGTGTTCTTGAGAAAGCCGAGGCACCTGGGAGAAACAGGAGGTGTACCTGGAGGTCAGTGGTGCACGGAGAGTGCCAGAGAGGTGTACCTGGGAGCAAAGGAGGTGTACCTGGGGAGCAAGTTGAAGGTGTTCCTGAGAGTGTCAGAGGTGCACAAGGGGAGTGTCAGAGGTGCACTGGGAGACATCAGGAGGTACTGGGAGTGCCTGGGGGTGGTGTACCTGGGAGTGTCAGGAGGTGTGGCCTGGGAGCAGTCACAGGTGTTCCTGAGAGTGTCAGAGGTGTACCTGGGAGCATCAGAGGTGTACCTGGGAGTGTCAGTGGTGTACCTGGGAGTGTCAGAGGTGTACCTGGGAGTGTCAGAGGTGTACCTGGGAGTGTCGGAGGTGTTCCTGAGTGTCAGGAGGTACATGGGAGGGCCAGAGGTGTAGCTGGGAGGCCGATGTGTACCTGGAGTGTCTGGGGTGTAATGGGAGGTCTGAGGCTCACCTGGGAGGTTGAGGAGTACCTGGGAGTGTCAGAGGTACCTGAGTGTCTGGGGTGTACCTCAGAGTGTCAGAGGTGTACCTGGGAGTGTCGAGGTGTACCTGGGAATATCATAGGTGTATCTGGAAGTGTCAGGGGTGTAACTGGAGTGTCAGAGGTAACTGAGTGCAGATGTATACCTTGGCGTATCAGAGGTGTATCTGGGAGTGTCAGAGGTGTACCTGGGAGTGTCGGAGGTGTTCCTGAGATGTCAAGGTGTACCTGGGAGTGTCAGAGGTGTACCTGGGAGGTCAGATGTGTACCTGGGAGTGTCTGGGGTGTACCTGGGAGTCAGAGGTGTAACTGGGAGTGTCTGGAGGTGTACCTGGGAGTGTCAGAGGTGTACCAGGGAGTGTCAGTGGAGTACCTGGGAGTGTCAGAGAAATACCATGGACTGTAGCAGAAGTACCTGGAGTGACAGAGGTGTACCTGGGAGTGTGAGAGGTGTACCTGGGAGTGTCTGAGGTGTACCTGGAGTGTTAGGTGTACCTGGGAGTGTGAGGTGTACCTGGGAGTGTCTGAGGTGTACCTGGAGTGTCAGAGAGATGTACCTGGGAGTATCAGAGGTGTACCTGGGAGGTCAGGGGTGTACCTGGGAGGTCAGGTGTAACTAGGAGGGTCGGAGGTGTAAGGGAGTGTCAGAGGTGTACCTGGGAGTGTCAGAGGTGTACCTGAGTGTCAGGAGGTGTACCTTGGAGTGTCGGAGGTGTACCACGGAGTGTCAGGATGAGTACCTGGCGTGTCGGAGGTGTACCTGGAGTGTCAGGTGTACCTGGAAATGTCAGAGGTGTACTTGGAATGTCAGGGTGTACCTGAGGTCAGAGGTGTACCTGGGAGTGTCAGGAGGTGTACATGGAGTGTCAGAGGTGTACCTGGGAGTGTCAGAGGTGTACCTGGGAGTGTCAGAGGAGTACCTGGAGCGTCAGGAGTACCTGGAGTGTCAGAGGTGTACCTGATAGTGTCAGGTGTACCTGAGGTGTCAGAGGTGTAACTGAGAGTGTCAGAGGCACTGGGAGGTCATTGATGTACCTGGGAGTGTCAGGGTGAACCTGAGGTGTCAGAAATTTGGGAGTATCAAAGGTACCTGGGAGTGTCATGGTGTACCTGGAGTGTCATGGGTGTACCTGGGAGTGTCAGTGGTGTACCTGGGAGTGTCAGAGGTGTACCTGGGAGTGTCAGAGGTGTTCCTGAGAGTTTCACAGGTGTTCCTGAGGTGTCAGAGGTGTACCTGGGAGTATCAGAGGTGTACCTGGGAGTGTCAGAGGTGTACATGGGAGTGTCAGAGGTGTAACTGAGCATCAGAGGTGTACCTGGAGTGTAGTGGTGGCACCTGGGAGTGTCAGAGGTGTACCTGGGAGTGTCAGAGGTGTTCCTGAGAGTTCTCACAGGTGTTCCTGAGTGTCAGAGGTGTACCTGGAGTATCAGAGGTGTACCTGGGAGTGTCAGTGTGTACCTGGGAGTGTCAGAGGTGGCACTCAGAGTGCCAGAGGTGTACCTGGGAGTGTCGGAGGTGTTCCTGAGAGTGTCAGAGGTGTACATGGAGTATCAGAGGTGTAGCTGGGAGTGTCAGATGTGTACCTGGGAGGTCTGGGGTGTACCCAGAGTGTCGGTGTACCTGGGAGGTCAGAGGTGTACCTGGAGTGTCAGAGGTGTACCTGGGAGTGTCGAGGTTCCTGAGAGTGTCAGAGGTGCATGGAAGTGTCAGAGGTGTAGCTGGGAGTGTCAGATGTGTACCTGGGAGTGTCTGGGTGTACTTGGGAGTGTCTGAGGATCTGGGAGTGTCAGAGAGTACCTGGGAGGTGCAGAGGTGTACCTGGGAGATTCTGGGTACTCAGAGTGTCAGAGGTGTACCTGGGAGTGTCAGAGGTATTCCTTGGAGTATCAGAGGTGTATCTGGGAGGTCAGAGGTGTACCTGGGAGTGTCGGAGGTGTTCCTGAGTCAGAGGTACCTGGGAGTGTCAGAGGTGTACCTGGAGTGTCAGATGTACCTGGGAGTGTCTGGGGTGTACCTGGGAGTGTCAGAGGTGTACCTGGGAGTGTCAGAGGTGTACCTGGGAGTGTCTGTACCTGGGAGTGTCTGGGGTGTACCTGGGAGTGCCAGAGGTGTACCTGGGAGTGTCTGGGGTATACCTGGGAGTGTCAGAGGTGTAACTGGGAGTGTCTGACCTGGGAGGTCAGAGGTGTACCAGGGAGTGTCGTGGAGTACCTGGGAGGTCAGAGAAATACCATGGACTGTAGCAGAAGTACCTGGGAGGACAGAGGTATACCTGGGAGTGTGAGAGGTGTACCTGGGAGTGTCTGAGGTGTACCTGGGAGTGTTAGAGGTGTACCTGGGAGTGTGAGAGGTGTACCTGGGAGTGTCTGAGGTGTACCTGAGTGTCAGAGATGTACCTGGGAGTATCAGAGGTGTACCTGGGAGGTCAGGGGTGTACCTGGAGTGTCAGGGGTGTAACTAGGAGGGTCGGAGGTGTAAGTGGGAGTGTCAGAGGTACCTGGGAGTGTCAGAGGTGTACCTGGGAGTGTCAGAGGTACCTGGGAGTGTCTGGGGTACCGGGAGGTCTGGGGTGTACCTGGGAGTGTCTCAGAGGTTTACCTGGGAGGCTGCAGAGGTGTTCCTGAGAGTTTCACAGGTGTTCCTGAGAGTGTCAAAGGTGTACCTGGGAGTATCAGAGGTGTACCTGGGAGTGTCAGAGGAGTACCTGGGAGTGTCAGAGGAGTACCTGGGAGTGTCAGTGGTGTACCTGGGAGTGTCAGAGGTTTACCTGGGAGTGTCAGAGGTGTTCCTGAGAGTTTCACAGGTGTTCCTGAGAGTGTCAGAGGTGTACCTGGGAGTATCAGAGGTGTACCTGGGAGTGTCAGTGGTGTACCTGGGAGTGTCAGAGGTGTACCTGGGAGTGCCAGAGGTGTACCTGGGAGGTCGGAGGTGTTCCTGAGAGTGTCAGAGGTGTACATGGAGTGTCAGAGGTGAACTGGGAGTATCAGAGGTGTACCTGGGAGGTCAGGTGGTGTACCTGGGAGTGTCAGAGGTACCTGGGAGTGTCAGGAGGTGTTCTTGAGAGTCACAGGTGTTCCTGAGAGTGTCAGAGGTACCTGGGAGTATCAGAGGTGTACCTGGGAGTGTCAGTGGTGTACCTGGGAGTCAGAGGTGTACCTGGGAGGTCAGAGGTGTACCTGGGAGTGTCGGAGGTGTTCCTGAGAGTGTCAGGGTGTACATGGGAGTGTCAGAGGGCTGGGAGTGTCAGATGTGTACCTGGGAGTGTCTGGGGTGTACTTGGGAGTGTCTGGAGGTGCACTATGAGTGTCAGAGGAGTACCTGGGAGTGTCAGAGGTGTACCTGGGAGTGTCTGGGGTGTACCTCAGAGTGTCAGAGGTGTACCTGGGAGGTCAGAGGTGTACCTGGGAATATCATAGGTTTATCTGGAAGTGTCAGGGGTGTAACTGGGAGTGTCAGAGGTGTAACTGGGAGTGCAGAGGTATACCTTGGAGTATCAGAGGTGTATCTGGGAGTGTCAGAGGTGTACCTGGGAGTGTCAGAGGTGTACCTGGGAGTGTCGGAGGTGCTCCTGAGAGTGTCAGAGGTGTACATGGAAGTGTCAGAGGTGTAGCTGGGAGTGTCAGATGTGTACCTGGGAGTGTCTGGGTGTACTTGGGAGGTCTGAGGTGACCTGGGAGGTCAGAGAGTACCTGGGAGTGTCAGAGGTGTACCTGGGAGTGTCTGGGTGTACCAGAGTGTCAGAGGTACCTGGGAGTGTCAGAGAGGTTACCTGGGAATATTGGTAGGTATTCAAGGTGGGGTGTAACTGGGAGTGTCAGAGGTGTAACTGGGAGTGCAGAGGTATACCTTGGAGTATCAGAGGTGTATCTGGGAGTGTCAGAGGTACCTGGGAGTGTCGGAGGTGTTCCTGAGGAGTGTCAAGGTACCTGGGAGTGTCAGAGGTGTACCGAGTGTCAGATGTACCTGGGAGTGTCTGGGTGTACCTGGGAGGTCAGAGGTGGACCTGGGAGTGTCAGAGGTGTACCTGGGAGTGTCTGGGGTGTACCTGGGAGTGTCTGGGTGTACCTGGGAGTGTCAGAGGTGACCTGGGAGTGTCTGGGGTATACCTGGGAGTGTCAGAGTGTAACTGGGAGTGTCTGGGGTGTACCTGGGAGTGTCAGAGGTGTACCAGGAGTGTCAGTGAGTACTCGGGAGGTCAGAGAAATACCATGGACTGTAGCAGAAGGCCTGGGAGTGACAGAGGTGTACCTGGGAGGTGTGAGAGGTGTACCTGGGAGTGTCTGAGGTACCTGGGAGTGTTAGGAGGTGTACCTGGGAGGAGAGGTGTACCTGGGAGTGTCTGAGGTGTACCTGGGAGCAGAGATGTACCTGGGAGTATCAGAGGTGTACCTGGGAGTGTCAGGGGTGTACCTGGGAATAAGTGTAACTAGGAGGGTCGGAGGTCGGAGGAGTCAGAGGTGTACCTGGGAGGTCAGAGGGTACCTGGGAGTGTCAGAGGTGTACCTGGGAGTGTCTGGGGTGTACCTGGGAGGTTCAGGTGTACCTGGGTGTGTCAGAGGTTTACCTGGGAGGTCAGAGGTGTTCCTGAGTTTCACAGGTGTTCCTGAGGAGTGTCAGAGGTGTACCTGGGAGCATCAGAGGTGTACCTGGGAGTGTCAGAGGAGTACCTGGGAGTGTCTGAGGAGTACCTGGGAGGTCAGTGGTGTACCTGGGAGTGTCAGAGGTTTACCTGGGAGTGTCAGAGGTGTTCCTGG
>NW_024714414.1:0-13219 GCF_018991925.1 Homarus americanus
GGGGGTGATGGAGGGAGGGGGTGATGGAGGGAGGGGTAGGACGAGGAGAGGAAAAAGGTGGGTTGAAGTCGATGCCCCACCAAAAAAAAAAAAATTTGAGGGCGTAAAGTCGATGCCCCACCAAAAAAAAAAAATTTGAGGGCGTAATCCTTGGTGTTCTTTTTTTGTAGAGAGAGAGAGAGAGAGAGAGCAAACGAGGGGTAGGATGGGCAAGGTGAAGGGGGAAAGGGAGAAAGGGGGATTTGGGTGATTTGTGAGGGTGAAGGAGAACATAAGAACATAAGAACATAAGGAGTCTGCAATAGGTCGGTTGGCCTGTGCATGGCAGCTCCTGTCGAGAGTTACTACCACTCTCTATCATCCATGAATCTATCTAGCCTCCTTTTGAAACTTTCTAGCGTTCCCGCACTTACTACAAAGTTGCTAAGCTTGTTCCACTCGTCCACCACCCTATTTGTGAACCAGTTTCTTCCTATCTCCCTCCTAAACCTAAACTTATCCAACTTAAATCCGTTGCTCCGAGTCCTATCCTGCTCGGATATTATAAGAACTTTATCTATATCACCTTTATTGATTCCTTTCACCCACTTAAATACTTCTATCATATCTCCCCGCACTCTTCGTCTTTCTAGGGAATGCAAGTTAAGTTTCTTTAACCTATCCTGATATGGAAGGTTTCTAAGTCCCGGAATCATTTTTGTCATTCTTCGCTGCACCGACTCTAGTGAATTGATATCCATTCTATAATAGGGGCACCAGAACTGAACTGCATAATCGAGGTGCGGCCTGACTAGCGCAAGATATAGTTGCAATAAGACCTCTGCACTCTTGTTACTTACACTTCTAGATATAAAACCCAATACTCTGTTTGCCTTATTTCGAACATTAACGCACTGTTTTCTAGGCCGTAGGTCCGGGCTTACAAGTACCCCTAGGTCTCTTTCACAAGTCGACTTCTCTAGGTTGATGTTGTTAAGGCTGTATACATTATCAGTATTTCTTCTTCCAATATTAATTACGCTGCACTTGCTGGTGTTGAATTTCATTTGCCATTTTTCAGACCACCCTGCAGTTTATTTAGATCCTCCTGTAATGCATTTGCATCCTGCCCTAAATTAATCTGCCGCCCTATTTTGGTGTCATCCGCAAACTTGCTTATGTCACTGCTGATCCCAGTATCTAGATCGTTTATGTAGATTATGAACAAGAGTGGGCCTAGTACTGACCCCTGGGGAACCCCACTGGTTACACGGCCCCACTTAGATTTAACACCCTCTACGCTGACCCTCTGCGTTCTAGCGGTGAGCCATGATTTTATCCAATTTAAAACTTTCTCCTCGATACCATAAGCCTTAATTTTTCTCAGAAGCCTCTCATGTGGTACTCTGTCAAATGCTTTGCTAAAGTCTAAATAAATAACATCGTAATTTTCGTCATTATCTACTACCTCGAAGACTTTCCTAAAAAAGTCAGCAGATTTGTTAGACAAGATTTTCCCTTTGTAAACCCATGTTGAGAGTCGTAGATTAATTTGCTTTTCTCTAGATGCGATCGGATGTTATCACCTATAATTGATTCAAGAAGAGACAGGGGAGGTAAAAGGGGAGGGAAAGGGGATGGTCTAGTGGTCCAAGATGTAGGTTATTTGTCCCAAAGTGATATAAAAAAAAGAATGACGTTTAATATCCTCACCCTAACCTAACCTAACTCTACTCTGACATAGAACTTAAACATGTCGCACTAATGAAGTAATTTTACCGAATATCTGTCTATCTGTCTTTGTTCAAATTCTCTACCTTGTTTTGTTGTTATTATCTACTTATGTCAAATATTTCTCCTATTAGTTTTTATTATTCTCTTCTGTCTTCAGTATATTGGAAAATAAGACATATACCAAGAGCATTAAAGTCATACATACACACACACACACACACACACACACACACACACACACACACTCTAACATAGCATCTTGTATATTTTCAACTGAGAAATGACAACAAATTATTCATGTTCACTATAACAGGTTCACTATAACAGGTTCACTATAACAGGTTCACTATAACAGGTTCACTTTAACAGGTTCATTATAACAGGTTCACTATAACAGGTTCAATTTAACATGTTCATTATAACAGGTTCACTATAACAGGTTCACTATAACAGGTTCACTTCAACATGTTCACTATAACAGGTTCACTATAACAGGTTCAATTTAACATGTTCATTATAACAGGTTCACTATAACATGTTCATTATAACAGGTTCACTATAACAGGTTCACTATAACAGGTTCACTATAACAGGTTCACTATAACAGGTTCACGATAACAGGTTCAATTTAACATGTTCATTATAACAGGTTCACTATAACAGGTTCACTATAACAGGTTCACTTCAACATGTTCACTATAACAGGTTCAATTTAATATGTTCATAATAACAGGTTCGCTATAACATGTTCATAATAACATGTTCACTATAACAGGTTCACTATAACAGGTTCAATTTAACATGTTCATTATAACAGGTTCGCTATAACATGTTCACTGTAACAGGTTCACTATAACAGGTTCAATTTAACATGTTCATTATAACAGGTTCACTATAACAGGTTCATTATAACAGGTCGCTATAACATGTTCACTATAACAGGATCACTATAACAGGTTCACTATAACAGGTTCAATTTAACATGTTCATTATAACAGGTTCACTATAACAGGTTCACTATAACAGGTTCAATTTATCATGTTCATTATAACAGGTTCACTATAACAGGTTCACTATAACAGGTTCACTATAACAGGTTCGCTATAACATGTTCATTATAACAGGTTCCCTATAACAGGTTCACTATAACAGGTTCAATTTAGCATGTTCATAATAACATGTTCACTATAACAGGTTCACTATAACAGGTTCAATTTAACATGTTCATTATAACAGGTTCGCTATAACAGGTTCACTATAACAGGTTCACTACAACATGTTCACTATAACAGGTTCAATTTAATATGTTCATAATAACATGTTCACTATAACAGGTTCCATATAAAGGTTCAATTTAGCATGTTCGTATAACAGGTTCATGACGGGTTTCACTTGCAACAGGTTAATTGCATGTTCGACTGCATCAGAGGTTCACACTATAACAGGTTCACTATAACAGGTTGAATTTAACATGTTCACTATAACAGGTTCACTATAACAGGTTCAATTTAACATGTTCATTATAACAGGTTCACTATACCAGGTTCACTATAACAGGTTCAATTTAACATGTTCATTATAACAGGTTCACTATAACAGGTTAATTATAACAGGTTCACTATGACAGGTTCACTATAACAGGTTCAATTTAACATGTTCATTATAACAGGTTTACTATAACAGGTTCACTATAACAGGTTCACAATAACAGGTTCAATTTAACATGTTCATTATAACAGGTTCACTATAACAGGTTCACTATAACAGGTTCACTATAACAGGTTCACTATAACAGGTTCACTATAACAGGTTCACTATAACAGGTTCACTATAACAGGTTCACTATAACAGGTTCAATTTAACATGTTCATTATAACTGGTTCACTATAACAGGTTCACTATAACAGGTTCAATTTAACATGTTCATTAAAACAGGTTCACTATAACAGGTTCACTATAACAGGTTCACTATAACATGTTCATTATAACAGGTTCACTATAACAGGTTCACTATAACAGGTTCACTATAACAGGTTCAATTTAACATGTTCATTATAATAGGTTCACTATAACAGGTTCACTATAACATGTTCACTATAACATGTTCATTATAACAGGTTCACTATAACAGGTTCACTAAAACAGGTTCACTATAAAAGGTTCAATTTAACATGTTCATTATAACAGGTTCACTATAACAGGTTCACTATAACAGGTTCACTATAAAAGGTTCAATTTAACAGGTTCACTATAACAGGTTCACTATAACAGGTTCACTATATCAGGTTCAATTTAACATGTTCATTATAACAGGTTCACTATAACAGGTTCACTATAACAGGTTCAATTTAACATGTTCATTATAACAGGTTCACTATAACAGGTTCACTATAACAGGTTCACTATAACACGTTCACTATAACAGGTTCACTATAACAGGTCTCACTATAACAGGTTCACTATAACAGGTTCACTATAACAGGTTCACTATAACAGGTTCAATTTAACATGTTCATTATAACTGGTTCACTATAACAGGTTCACTATAACAGGTTGTGGGTTCTGTAGGTTCAAATTCCATTTCATTATAACAGGTTCGCACTAACAGAGTTCACTATAACAGGTTCCTTTATAACATGTTTATTCACTATAACAGGTTCACTATAACAGGTTCACTATAACAGGTTCACTATATCAGGTTCAATTTAACATGTTCATTATAACAGGTTTACTATAACAGGTTCACTATAACAGGTTCAATTTAACATGTTCATTATAACAGGTTCACTATAACAGGTTCACTATAACAGGTTCACTATAACATGTTCATTATAACAGGTTCACTATAACAGGTTCACTATAACAGGTTCACTATAAAAGGTTCAATTTAACATGTTCGTTATAACATGTTCACTATAGCAGGTTCACTCTAACAGGTTCACTATAACAGGTTCAATTTAACATGTTCATTATAACAGGTTCACTATAACAGGTTCACTATAACAGGTTCACTATAACATGTTCATTATAACAGGTTCACTATAACAGATTTCACCTGTGGTTTATATGAGGTTCAATTTAACATGTTCATTATAGCAGGTTCTACTTTCAGTTCACATAACAGGTTCCACTATAAAGGTTCAATTTAACATTTCCACCCATGACAGGTTACTATAACAGGTTCAAATTTACATGTTGGTATAATAGGTTCACTAAAACAGGTTCACTATAACAGGTTCAATTTAACATGTTCATTATAACAGGTTCACTATAACAGGTTCACTATAACAGGTTCAATTTAACATGTTCATTATAATAGGTTCACTAAAACAGGTTCACTATAACAGGTTCAATTTAACATGTTCATTATAACAGGTTCACTATAACAGGTTCACTATAACAGGTTCACTATAACAGGATCAATTTAACATGTTCATTATAACATGTTCACTATAACAAGTTCACTATAACAGCCTCTTACTACATTATTTCTTACACCTCAAAATCTGAGTCTGTATGTAAAATTAACAGTTCCTCGCTGTTACTGGTATTATAAAATGAGTTCGCATCAATAATAACCCTCAAAGAACGGCAGCAGTTACCTCAAAGGTCTAACCAAGGAGAAAAGTATCCTCCCTGTCTAATCATCATGGGGGCACAATGGGTCGAGGAGACGGTTGTCAGAACAGTGAAAACAAATGTGCCTCTTTGGCGTCATTATTGGCCCTGGAGGCTCCACTATGAAGGAGCTACAGGTAAAATACAACATCCGGGTGCTTGTCCCTCGCAAGGGGTCAAAGGATGAGCCCATTATAGTCGAAGGGAAAGACAAAACTCTCGTCAAGGACGCCGTCCTCCGCATAAAGGCTTTGATAGCTGAAGAGAAGGAGAGGCGTCGGGTCACCACACCAGTATCCCAAACACTCTGCATCCCCAAGGCCCTACACGGGAAGGTCATCGGTCTTAAGGGCCAAAATATCCGACCCGTTACTCAAGCGCTCAAAATAAAGATAAAATTTCCCAATAAAAACGACAATAGTGATGAAGTGACCCTCACAGGTCTTCCTGATCAGGTCGACCAGGGCATAAGTCGCCTCCTGAACTTGGTGACCCGCTTCCCCCCATGTCGGGCCTGAGGTCAGAAGGCCGGACCAGACTCCTCGCACCCTAACCCACAACCCAGCCTTTAAAATAATAATAAAAAAAAAAAAAAAAAAAAAAAAAAAAAAAAAAAAAAAAAAAAAATGGACCCTCTCACCACTGGCCTCCACGCGGCAGGGTCTGGAAACTCGGGGATTTATCTCTGGGGCTAACAGTGTACCCGGATGCCTTCACACACCCTGTGACCCTCACACACTCTGTGGCCCTTAGACACCCTGTGGCCCTCGCACACCCTATAGCCCCACGCGCTCTGTGTGGCACCTCATACACACTAACACTCATACACCCTGTGGCCCTTACACATCCTGTGTGAGGGCCACCAGGTGTTAGAGGGCCACCGGGTATGTGAGAGACACCGGATGCGTGAGGACCACCGGGTGTGTGTGAGGACCAGAGGGTTATGTGAGGTCCACAGGGTTATGTGAGGCCCATAGGGTTATGTGAGGCCCACAGGTTTATGTGAGGCCCATAGGGTTATGTGAGGCCCACAGGGTTATGTGAGGCCCACAGGGTTATGTGAGGTCCACAGGGTTATGTGAAGCCCACAGGGTTATGTGAGGCCCACAGGGTTATGTGAGGCCCATAGGGTTATGTGAGGCCCACAGGGTGTGTGAAGGCATCTGGGTGTGTGAGGGCCACCGGGTGTGTGAGGGCCACACGGTGTGTGAGGAGCCAGAGGATATGTGAGGGACACAGGGTGTGTAAGGGCCATAGAGTGTCTCAGGGCCAGGTCCAGAGAGTATGAGAAGCCAACAGGGTGCGTGAGGGCCACAGGGTATGTGAGGGCCACAGGGTGTGTGAAGGCCACAGGGTATGTGAAGGCAACAGGGTTTGTGAGGGCCACAGGGTGTGCTAAGGTCACAGCGTGTGTGAGGGCCACGGTTTGTGAGAGGGCCACAGGGTATGTGAAGGCAACAGGGTATGTGAGGGCCAGAGGATATGTGAGGGCTATAGGGTGTGTAAGGGCCATAGGGTGTCTAAGGGCCAGAGGGCATGTTAGGCCCACAGGGTGTGTGAGGGCCACAGGATATGTGTGGGCCACAGGTTGTGCCAAGTTTACAGGGTGATTGAGGGCCAGAGGGTGTGTGATTGTCACAGGGTGTGTGAAGGTCGCAGGGCGTGTGAAGGTCACAGGGTGTGTGAAGGCAACAAATTGTGTGAGGGCCACAGGGTGTGTGAAGGCCTCAGGGTATATGAGGGCCACAGGGCATGTGTGGGCCACAGGGTATGTGAGGGTCACAGGGTGTGTGAAGGCAACAGATTGTGTGAGGGCCACAGGGTGTGTGAGGGTCACAACATGTGCCAGGGCCACAGGGTGTGTGAGTGCCATATTTGTGTAAGGGTTATAGGGTATGTGACGACTACAGGGTGTGTGAGGGCCATGGAGTGTGAGAGGGTCACAGGTTGTGTGAGGCCATATCATTTGTAAGAGCCAGAGGATGTGTGGGAGCCAGAGGGTGTGTGGGAGCCAGAGGGTGTGTGGGAGCCAGAGGGTGTGTGGGAGCCAGAGGGTGTGTGGGAGCCAGAGGGTGTGTGGGGGCCAGAGGGTGTGTGGGAGCCAGAGGGTGTGTGGGAGCCAGAGGGTGTGTGGGAGCCAGAGGGTGTGTGGGAGCCAGAGGGTGTAACGGCCATTATTCGCCCGGATCAAGGTGTGTGGCGTTTACAATAGGTCTCACCTGACCAGTACACTCAGGCTTAAGCCACAGTCACCTCCAGCTTATGTAAACCGACAATAACCACAGACGTCTTTTATTATATACAAACTTGTAAAGTACAATGTGTTCATGAATGCCTCACCAAGGACCTTCTCGGGCGTTCAAATACTGAAATTGAAATTGAAATATTTTATAGACAATAAAACTATTACATCAAAAGGATTATGCAGTATACTACTCCCACCCTCACCTATACCATCCCCTTCTGGGGCTTACAAAAAGTTATAAATATTATAAGAACACATGAATTATTTTACACCAATAAAATAGTTCATTTTGACATGAACGCTGTACTACATCAATAGAACAGATAATTTAATCTTATACAAATTTAAAGGTCATCATAACCTTGAAGCAAAATTTTTATACAATGAAAAAATAATAATTTGTCCATAATTTTCAGTAATATTTGTATCCCAATCATAGTCTCATTATAACAGTATCAACAGATGGTAAGTTAGTCCCGTAAGTTACATTGGTGTTTTGTAACATACAAATAATGCTGAAAACTCTCGCTACACATGACAATCACTTCTCTTTCAAATACCGAGAGAGGAACTTAATGGTTTGTGTGGTAAGGTTGGCCACCTCTTAAGAGACACTGGGCTGATTGATTGTGGTAATTACATCCCTGGCGACGCAACAGCGTAGGTTATATTTCGCCGAATTAAATTTAATGTTTAAAGGACTAAAATAAAATATTGCAAGTTAAAAACATAATAAATAAAATAGAACTTTCATAAAAACCATTTAAACGTTAATAAATAACACTCAAAGCTTGTGTCGAAGGCCGGCTTCCTCCACATAGGAGGAAGCCGGCTGCTCACTAGTCTCCTCACTACTTATCACAACAAATATTTTTCGAAAGTTTGTTATTCAAGAAGTTTATTTTCCTTAATGATCTGAAGTGTCTATGATTTTCGAATCAATGACCATCCGAAACTTTTTCAAACAAATTAAATCATTCGATGAAAGAACTTTCGAACAAAGATAACTAATGTTGGAAATATTTCACAACCAAGAATGATGATCTCACAAATTTTCTCAAAGCAGAAGATATGAAGCTAACGTATGGTAACGAAACATACCGTAATGATCTTTGGGAAATTTGGGTAAAGTTAGGTTAGTTTTGGTAGCTTCGTATCCTCAATAAATGATTGGTTTTGGACTCTTGGAGTTCAGTCGTGGTACTATTTTTAACATTGCTTTCCCTAAACCGAGACACTACTCAGTACCGCGCGACACCTTGGGGCGGTGCATGGACGCTCACCGCTCTCTGTGACTTTATTAATTGTATTGGTAATTTAATGCAGCGCGTTATATGATGAATTTACACGCTGTGATCACACACAGAAGACCTCCTGGGAAAAAAGTTGGATACATATGGTGAAGTGTTTACTAAGTGTCTTAACGGTGAAGGAAAGTGGCAGGACACCGGGTGCACAACGCCTTCTTGAGGAGTCAGGTAAGACGCTGTTGTTGTGTTTTAAAGGAACAATGAAAAATCTTGTATCTTTAATGGGAAAAAATTTCCTCAACTTGGTGTTAAGGCTGGAACACACTCGTTAAATATTAGCCTTTTCGTTTTCCCTTGTTCGTGTTAAGAATAAAAACTGTGTTCCGCTCGGACCGCCATCTTGGACCGCCAGTTCGTGTTCCTCCTCCCCGTTTATTTTTTTTCTTCTCTATTATCGTTTCGGTCATCCAGCGAATTTGCGGATTTTAAATTCCCAACGTTATGTTGGGTTAGGGTAGGATTTAATCAGGGTTTTTCGATGGTTTTGGGGTATTATTTTACTTTCGCACATAGCGTGGGTGCGTTCATAGTATAAGCTTGTTTGGTATATATTACTAAAATTATCTTTGTATTTGTCATAATACCCAGAGTTTATTGATTGGTTGAGCATGTATGCATGTTATTTAGAGTAACTCGGCAACAATTTTGATCTGATAATTGTGTGATTTTGTTTGTTTACGTTTATAATTGAAAATGGACTACTAAATGTTTAAAATGATTGAACTTAAATAATAATTACAGACAGACACACACACACACACACACACACACACACACACACACACACACACATAAACCATAAATATGTTATATGGAACATAAATATAACTTCCAAAATCACTCTCATATACTTCCTAACCGCGGCCTGACGAAATAGTACACCTGTAACGTTCTGTCAGGGCTCAGGTCGAGGCTCCTCCTTACTGATCATCTATACGTGTGTGTGTGAGTGTGAGATGTTTCCTAGTATGTAATAAAAAAGGCGGGGATCCGCTTTTGAATTTTGCCACATACAGCGGCTAGTTTATTGTGCACCCATATTCATCCCGTGAACAGTAGCGTAGGCAGATTATAGATAACAGTAGAAGTCAGAATATTATGGCACTGAATGTTAAAAACAATGTATTTCCAAAAAATTATTTGTTTAGTTCTGTACAGTACATCGCCCTCTCCCTCAACCTGCCATTATTCAATAAATTATTTGTTCCCTCGTTCTAACAAGAGATACACGATAACATATCCTATTTGAAGATAAAAATACACTGTCCAGGAAGAGTCATAACAAACTTGGGGGTTATCTGAGAGAGAGAGAGAGAGAGAGAAACAATACCTTCTACAGGACAGTTATATAGTATGACCACCATGACCCACGGAGATCTGTACCTCTTGGCTCCTGACCTCTGTTGACCTTGTGTATACTCACCCAGTTGACCTTTCCTGCCCTATCTCGCCCATTCCTCCTACAGTCAAGGGCTGGGGGCCGAGGGGGGGGGGGACGGAGGGGAATGGTTCTGTAAGCATAGTTGAGGTTAGGTTAGGTTAGGTTCAAATGAGTGATAGGTCAGGTCCCATGGTTAGTTTATCTCTCTCTCTCTCTTTCTCTCTAACACATATATATCCCTATTCTCTAAAATCTTATGGTTATTTATATTTACTCACTGTTGATATTCTGGGAGAGAAAGAGAGAGAGAGAGAGAGAGAGAGAGAGAGAGAGAGAGAGAGAGAGAGAGAGAGAGAGAGAGAGAGAGAGAGAGAGAGAGAGAGAAAGAGAGAGAGAGAGATCTAAGCAGCTTATTATCATCCTACACCAACAGGAAGCGACAGACAGACAGACAGACAGACACATCACAACCACCAAGTTTTTCTCAAATTAACATAATCTCTTGTCGTCGTGTCCGTGTGGCTGTCGTGTTTGTCAATCCAGCAATTTCTCTTCTTTCTTCTCTCTTGATTATTTCTTCTTTTATTTAATTTTTTTGTTGATTTTCGTCTTCATTTCTTCATTTAAAATTTTCGTGATTTCTTTCCTTCCCTCTATCCTTCTTTCTTTCCTTCCCTCTATCCTTCTTTCTTTCCTCGCCATCTTCTTTATTTTCACCCTTCCATCATCTTTATCAGTTTTTCAATTTTCCCTGTCTCCTTCCTCCCTTCCTTTTCTTATTCTCATCTTTCCTTCAACCTTCCCTCCTTCATAATTCCTCTCCATCTCTCCCTCTATTCCTTCCTTCATCACCATCATATAAAATCATACTCGCTTCCCCCCTCCCTCCTCCCCCCCCAAAAAAAAATATTCATCCCAACTTAAAAATTCACGTTTCCTGGCCACTGAGATCACCTACCCTGACCTTACCTTTACTTTGACCTGACCTGACCTCTCCCGAATGATGCCTTATACCTTATACCCAAACGATATATACCCATACACCAAATGAAACTCGAAGAGACTGACTATAATGTGTGTGTGGATATTAATCTGTTATCATTCAATCAAAAGTTTATAAGGTTTTACAAAGTTGTTTTCATTTTAATGTGGACTGGAGACCCTGTATAATATAAGTTGACTAATACTATACTTATGAGTGGGAGTAAACACTAATTCACATTTCTCTCTCTCTCTCTCTCTCTCTCGCTCTCTCCAGTCTATTTCCCTCGTCTACTCTCTCAATAATATCATTCTCTCAATCTACATCTCTCTCTCTCTCTCTCTCCAGTCTATTTCCCTCGTCTACTCTCTCAATAATATCTTTCTCTCAATCTACATCTCTCTCTCTCTCTCTTTCTCTCTCCCGGAATATCAACAGTGAGTAAATATAAATAACCACACGATTTTACAGAATAGGGATATATATGTGTTAGAGAGAGAGAGAGAGAGAGAGATAAACTAACCATGGGACCTGATCTATCACTCATTTGAACCTAACCTAACCTAACCTCAACTATGCTTACAGAACCATTCCCCTCCGCCCCCCCCCTCGGCCCCCCAGCCCTTAACTGTAGGAGGAATGGGCGAGATAGGGCAGGAAAGGTCAACTGGGTGAGTATACACAAGGTCAACAGAGGTCAGGAGCCAAGAGGTACAGATCTCCGTGGGTCATAGTGGTCATACTATATAACTGTACTGTAGAAGGTATTGTTTCTCTCTCTCTCTCTCTCTCTCTCTCTCTCTCTCTCTCTCTCTCAGATAACCCCCAAGTTTGTTATGACTCTTCCTGGACAGTGTATTTTTATCTTCAAATAGGATATGTTTTCGTGTATCTCTTGTTAGAACGAGGGAACAAATAATTTATTGAATAATGGCAGGTTGAGGGAGAGGGCGATGTACTCTACAGAACTAAACAAATAATTTTTTGGAAATACATTGTTTTTAACATTCAGTGCCATAATATTCTGACTTGTACTGTTTAACTATAATCTGCCTACGCTACCGTTCACGGGATGAATATGGGTGCACAATAAACTAGCCGCTGTATGTGGCAAAATTCAAAAGCGGATCCCCGCCTTTTTATTACATACTAGGAAACATCTCACACTCACACACGTATAGATGATCAGTAAGGAGGAGCCTTGACCTGAGCCCTGACAGAACGTTACAGGTGTACTATTTCGTCAGGCCGCGGTTAGGAAGTATATGAGAGTGATTTTGGAAGTTATATTTATGTTCCATATAACATATTTATGGTTTATGTGTGTGTGTGTGTGTGTGTGTGTGTGTGTCTGTCTGTCTGTAATTATGTTAGCTTATGTTTGGTTAGTTATTAGTTGGAGTAAGTTGTCGTGGAGATTTTTCAGGTTAGGTTAGATTAGATTAGGTTAGGTTGTGTTAGATTAGGTTAGTTATTAGTTGGAGTAAGCTGGAGTTAAGATTCTTCTGGATATACAAAACACTAAAGTTATTATCCAGCGTAATCCTCCCACACACCCCAGCAAAATGATTCACAATGGAGACTGATTAATGAATGCTTGTGTTGTGATAATAATTCCTCTTATTGATTAACGAACTTTAAATAAAATGGAACAAGGTTGAGTGATGGTTGTTGAAATGTTAAGTGGTAGTAGATATAGTGTAAAATAAGTCATTGAGTGATACTGTAGTGTGTAGTACCCAAGTTTGGTTCACTTGTATGTTACTGAGGAAATTATTCAATCAGGCTTATTGTCTGACAGGTCTCGTCTCTCTTATGGCATTTGGCTGAATTAAGGTATTAAGTTTTCATAAATTTTAAACTATTACACTGTGGTTATATTACGACATATTAAACGATTACAGTGTTATATTACGACATATTAAACGATCACATTGTCTATATCACGTGACACAGACAGACTCTCTCTC
>NW_024714415.1:0-8359 GCF_018991925.1 Homarus americanus
TTGTGACCAAGTCCCAGGTTGCTGATCTGACTTTCTGCCTCATTTACACACAATTGCAGGGTCTCAATTGTTTCTCTTACTTTGACAACACAACATACAGGTGGGGCCCCCCCAAGTTTGCGGATTTTTACTTTGCGGTTCTCGGTTATTCGCGGATGACACCCTGGATGTACCCAAGAATGTCTGTGGGTAGTTTTAAAGTTGCCGGCATTTTTGCGGGTGGGACAGGGAGCCATTCGTTCTAGAGACAGCAATATCCTTTACCTGTATTGTATATACAGCTCCTCCCTGACTTACGACGGGGTTAGGGACCCAAATCCAGGTTGTAAGTCGAAATGGTTGTAAGTTGAAAATGCTTAAATACATGTAAAATCTAAAATGGGGGTCTCTTTTTCTTCTCAGCACCACAAAACTCTCACTTTTAAGCTTGCCAGCTATTTTAAAGTGAATTACAAAGAAAAATTTTGTCTGTGTACTGACGTTGGGACTCGAAAATACGTAATTTGACAAAATTTTGGTACGACTGAGGCAGGTCGTAAGTGCGGGTGATTGTAAGTCGAGTAGGTCATAAGTCGGGGATGAGGTGTGTGTGTGTGTGTGTGTGTGTTTGTGTAGACACACTTAAGAATTGGAAAATCCTCTCACAAAAAAAAAAAATTATTAAAAATGTGAGTCTACCCTCAAGTCCGTACGCTATTACAGTACTTTATTAATATAGCACGGACTTGAAGGTAAACTGTCACATTTATAATAATTTTTTTCTTTGTGAGAGGATTTTCCAATTAGTATTTATTTGTACCGTGGTCCCTCGGTTAACGAGCACAATCTGTTCCAGCAGGTTGCTCGTTAACCGAAACCATTGTTTCTATGGGTTTTTGGGTAATTGGTTCCAGCTCACCGAAAATTGCCTAAATTCAACAAAAATAGTAGAAAAGTTCACTTACTTTGAGGTGTGTATGTAGAAGGCTCCTGGATGATGATGATGATGATGATGATGATGATGTGAATTTGAAGTGGGAGGTTGAGGAGGAGAAGGCAGAAGAGAAGGAAGTGGAGGTGGAGGAGAAGCATTTTACTGCTTCTTGAAAGGTGAGTCACCTTCCATGAAAATGTCAGGAACCTCTGGACTGACAGATTCTCCACCATGAACATCCTCTCTCCTTCTTGAAGTGGAAGGCTGAGGGATAGCATCTTGTTCCCTCTGCCTTTTACTGAAGAAAGTGTCAATTGTGGTCTGTGGGGCATCTGTCCTCCTCACCATTAACTTATGTTTAAAGAAGGAGGCCACTGAGTCCTCAACATGACACAAAGTTAGTTCAGTTTTTTCCACTTCTGGGTGCTTTGAAGCCACTTCCCTGAAATTCTCCTAGTAGTAAATCACATCTTTCAACTGTTTAGCTGACATATGGTCATCACTTTCAATTTCCTCCTCACCACTGTCAGCCTTTACCTGTAACATCTCATCCAGTTGCTTCAAGTCATCAGGAGTAAGTTCCTCCTCATGAGACATCACAAGCTCTTCCACATCCTCCTCCTCCACTTCAAGGCCCAATGACTGACCAATGGACACAATCTCCTGGTCCAACTCTGTTTCTTCCTCAAATCCCTCAAAATCATGGACTACTGATGGCCACAGTGCTTTCCATGAAGAATTGAGGGATCTAGTGGAGACTTCTTGCCATGATGACACAATCAATTTTACAGCCTCCTGGATGTTGAATTGTGTCATCCAGAAATGTTTCAGTGTTAGTTCAGGATCATTGGAAGTTGCCTGATGACACCTCCTAAACATTTTCTTCATGTACAACTTCTTGAAGTTGCTGATCACATTCTGGTCCATTGGCTGTATGATTGATGTAGTGTTTGGAGGCAAAAACAACACTTTCACAAAGTCAAATTGAAACTCCAAATTTCTGGCAAGGTCAGGGTCATGACCAGGAGCATTATCTATGAGGAGAAGAGCCTTTAAAGGGAGTTTATTGGTGGTTAGGTAGCTCTTGACAGAAGGGCAAAACACATCAACAGCCCATTCATTAAAGAGCTGTCTTGTCACCCATGCCTTACGGTTGGACTTCCAATAAACTCCAAGCTTTGTTCTTACCACTTTCTGTTGCTTGAACACCCTGGGGTTTTCAGAGTGGTAGACAAGCATAGGCTTCAGTCGGAAATCCCCTGAAGCATTGGCACCAAGCAATAGAGTGAGACGGTCTTTCATGGGTTTATGCCCAGGTAAAGAGGCTTCATCTCTGGAGATGAATGTTCTTTTGGGCATCTTTTTCCAGAACAGCCCAGTTTCGTCCACATTGAACACTTGCTGTGGAAGATAAATTTCTTCTTCCATCAGTTTTTTAAATTCCTCTAAAAACTTTGCTGCCCCTTCCTTATCAGCACTAGCAGCTTCACCATGCCTAACATCACTGAAAATGACACTTCTTTTCTTAAATTTTTCGAACCAGCCTTTGCTGGCCCAAAAATCTTCAAATTCTGTGCCTGAAGAACCAGGTTGATCTGTCTTTAAATGTTCGTAAATCCCCCTGGCTCTTTCACAAATGAATTCAATAGAAACTGAATCACCTTTCATCTGTTTTTCACTAATCCAGATGATAAGTAACCTCTCAGTTTCTGCAATTAGGGATCTACTTTTAAACACTCTTGTAGATTTGTCTCTCACTTTCACTTCTTTAAATTTGTCTTTCTGTGCAAGAATTGTCAACACAGTTGATGTCGACATGCCATATTCTTTGCATAGCACATTTGTTCTAATGCCTTGTTCATGTTTTTTTATGATTTCCTGCTTGGTTTGGATTGAAATCGCTTTTCTTGATCTCTTAGGCCCCATGCTGGATTCAAACAATGTCAACACGTGTTTTTCAAAGTTAAACTTGTTGTAAATAAAGAATATTTTCTTTAAAATAACACTGCACTGCACTATATATTGTCAATATGTAAAATCAATTTCAAAATGACCAATAATTTGCTTGGAAACAGAGAAAAAAACCATTTAGTTGAAGAGTCTCAGGCAAGATGTTACCTCCAGTGAAAACAGAGAGAGACTAACGCCTGTTTGCTGTGTTAAGTGGCTGGATGCCACGCATTAAACTACCGTATATCTCGGCTTATAAGACGGAATTTGAACATTAAAAAAATCTGCCCAAAGTTAGGGGGTCGTCTTAATCACCATGTATAAAATTCTTACCTCTTAAATATTGTGGTTTAGTGTGTCAAGAGTGGTGATGGAAACATCGTAAGCCACTCACAAGGTCCTACCACTAATTATTTTATACCGAAACTTACGTTTGGCAAGCTGGATTCAAATTAAGATTACCGGTACAGTATTACCCCGCTTAACGCGCTTTCACTTAACGCGTTTTCGCATATACGCGGTGCCTTGCCAAAGCTGAACTTTCACTTAACGCGGATTTTTCCACAGCAACGCGGTGAGTGTCGGGCTCGAGAGCTATTTTTAGATTCGCACCACCCCCCACCCGCCACCCTGCCTGACTGCCTGTTTTAGCTCATAAAATTCATACAAATTACCCAGCCAGAATATAGTTTACATTGCTGGAATTCTTATAATTTGGTGATCATTTTGAATATAAACAACATATTTTTTGCATTAAACATACAATTTTTAGATAAAATGTTTAATCTGAGTAAGTATGTTATCTTTTGTCCAAAATATATGACATTTATATTCAAAATATTCCTGGTCTTACAAGGAATCCAGCAATGTCAATTATATTATCCTAACTTTAGTTTGAGGTATTATTTATTAAAATTTAGTGGTTATCCCACACATCTCCTTGGGACAGTTGGTGGGGGGTGGGGGGGAGGGAGGGACCAACCGACCGACCATCTGTTACCCGGTGAAGAATTATTTTTTTTTAACTGAAGATATTTGTTTTAGCTCATAAAATTCATACAAATTACCCGGTCAGAATATAATTTACATTGCTGGAATTCCTATAATTTGGTGATCATTTTGAATATAAACAACATATTTTTTGCATTAAACATAAAATTTTTAGATAAAATGTTTAATCTGAGTAAGTATGTTATCTTTTGTGCAAAATATATGACGTTTATATTCAAAATATTCCTGGTCTTACAAGGAATCCAGCAATGTCAATTATATTATCCCAATTTTAATCTGAGGTATTATTTAATACAAAATGTTAAAATCTAAATTTTTCACCCAACATCTCTTGAAGGGAGGATTGGTGGGGGGTGGGGGGGAGGGTTGGGACTGACCGCGCGGTTGGAAGAGGGGGGAGGCAAGGTGGGGTACTTTGATTGACAGATAGTGTCGTGAAGAATATTTTTTATTTTTTTTATTAACTGAAGATATTTGTTTTAGCTCATAAAATTCATACAAATTACCCGGCCAGAATATAATATACATTGCTGGAATTCTTACAATTTGGTGATCATTTTGAATATAAACATCATATATTTTGCATTAGACATAAAATTTTTAGATAAAATGTTTAATCTGAGTAAGTATGTTATCTTTTGTGAAAAATATATGACATTTATATTCAAAATATTCCTGGTCTTACAAGGAATCCAGCAATGTCAATTATATTATCCTAACTTTAGTTTGAGGTATTATTTATTACTATACCTGGTTTTCCCCCAAAAATTTCTCAGAGAGGGAAGAGCCGGCAGTGTAGTGAGAGAGGGGGAGGGAGTCGTGTCCATTATTTGAATGGACATTAACTTGGCGACTGTATTTCTCTATTTCTCTTAAGTATTAATTGTGTGCATGTACCATCATAAAATTAAGATGTTATTTTTACTACAACATAGTTATGTGTCGTCAAAAAGTGGAGTTTGGGGATCGGCCTGGACTCCATTTCAATTAATCCTATATGTTATGTTATTCACTTTACGCGTTTCTCGCTTTCCGCGGTACCCTCCGGGTTACATTAACCGCGTAAAGTGAGAGTTAACTATATTAATATATATATATATATATATATATATATATATATATATATATATATATATATATATATATATATATATATATATATATATATATATATATATATATATATATATATATATATATATATATATATATATATATATGCTCTTTCTATATATATATATATATATATATATATATATATATATATATATATATATATATATATATATATATATATATATATATATATATATATATATATACAGTAGAAGTCCATAAAGCCGGACTGCTTGGGGATTGGGTCGGTCCGGATTTTCGGATTTTCCGGATTCTCAGGCAGTACTTTTAAAATTCAAATTTAAGGAGGAATAAAGAAGAGATGAACAGGTACATTTTGATAGTTTATTCATTAGCAAATACAGCATGCTTCATTTTTCAAAACGAGCAGTTTTAAAGAAAAATAAAGTCAACACCTGACAAAAATGTAAACAAACATTTTTCACTGCAGTAAACAAATGAAAGCAGAATTTATTTTATACAAATAGATTATTTATTTGTAGTTTATTAACGAAACATTTTCCTATAAATACAAAGTACAAAACAAATAAATATTTATTCGTTGATTTCCACGACTTCTATATCGTCTGCTGCACTGCTTGTGGATGGAACACTTGCAGCTTCTACTGCACTGCTTGACACTGCTTTCTTTAAATACTTTCGTATATCACCTTGTTTACGACTTTGTAAATTCTTTGTGATAAGATTATTCTGCACCATGTGTGCCTGCATGACGTCTTGAAGACTGAAGCTATGATTCTGTTCCACAAATTTAATAACTGTTTCAATGCCCTTTTCTGCAGCAGCCCAAGATATCTTTTCTTCAACTTTGTCGTCGTCTTCACCAGATTCTTCTGAACAATTTTCTTCTATCTTCTCAGGAGTTGTAATGCTTTGAATGATTTCTTGATCAGTGAAAGTGGCAGCAACTTCAATATCATCGTCAATGTGTATCCACTCTTCTATGTCAGCAGCATTAAGCTTGCGTAGAGGGTTGTCTTCCAGAGATAATTTAACAGTCTCCATCAGTTCTTGCACTTCAGATGCCCTCTGCTTTATGTGGAATCCTTCAAAATCTTTGTCTTGACCACACACTAGAGCTGCAAACATCACTTTCGGCCACAACTTTCGCCACGCTCTTAAAAGTGTTTCACTCGTGACTGCATTCCAGGCAGTCGCGAGTGAAAATATTGCATCCTTGATCGTAAAACTGTGTTGAAATTCTGTAGGGTTGACATTCTTATTCATCATTTTTGCCATAAAATCATTTTTAGGGTGACATTTAAAGTTCCTAATGACTCCTTGATCCATGGGTTGAATCAATGATGTTACGTTTGGTGGCAAGTAACATGCATAAATATTCCCGCAATCAGACACTAATTTTGATTCATGCGGGTGGACCCTACAGTTGTCGAGAAGTAGCAGGCACTTTGTATTTGCAGGCTTCCCCAATTTCCTTAAGTTCTGACGAACTGATGGAACAAAATCATGAACAAACCAATCGCGAAATATGTCTTTGTCCATCCAAGCACTCTTTTGGGCTTTATAGGTCACAGGCAAGTGCACAATTCGCTGAGCCGTTAAATTGCCAATCACCAGCTTAATTTTATGCTGACCTGAAGCATTAGCACATACAAACGTTAATCTTTCGTGTCGCTTAAAACCTGTTGCATTTGGATTCTTGGTTTCAACCAAAGTTTTGTGAGCAAACACTTCCAGTAAACCCCTGTTTCATCAACATTATAAATTTTGATCGACTGTGAGATCATAGTCATTTAATTTTTCAAATGTTGCACTATATTTTATTTACTGCTTGTGTATCAGCCGACTGTCTTTCTCCATAATATCTAACTAATCTAATACCATGACGAGTCTTGAAATTCCCTAAGCCATCCATCACTAAATGCGCACTCTGATTCAATGTTCATTTGCTCCTTAAAAGATTTTGCTATGGCAATAAGCATCGGCCCAGAAATTGCCATACCTTCTGATCGTTTTAACAGAAACCATTCGTGCAACACTTTATCAAGATTTTCTAATTTGGGCCGATGTAAACTTTTTCTTTCAGCAATTTTATTGTAAGTCTCAGAAGAAGCTGTGAATTCTAGAATTTTATTCTATGCCTTTATTATATCATAAATTGTAGACTTTCCAATGTCGTATGTTTCCATTAGAACAGCATTGCTCACACCACGTTCTAGTTTCTTAATTATTTCAAGTTTGTCACTCAATTTCAATGTGTTCTTCTTTCTCTTCACACAACGAAGTTTATCTACTTTAGGAGCCATTATTATGGGCTTGTACTCTGTAAATGGAAAGAGTAGGACTCAAAGTTACATACGTTGTCACAGTTTGATCGCTTGTTTTAAAGTGGCGACCGCGTGGTCACTTGTTGTCGCTGTGCAGCTGTGGCGTTCACGCATGCGCACATACACACAAAAGATTTATAGTGCCTCAAATTTTACATTTCAGGACAAGCTAATTACAAAACTAACAAAATTAGCTACCTATAATTTACAATTACTTTTATTATTAGAATTATGTAAATTAATTTTTTTAAAACAACTCCATTCATTCACGTAACCCACAAAAGCCCGCTAAATTTAAAAAGTTTGAGGGTTTTCGAAAAGTCCGGATTCTCGGGTGGTCCGGATTTCTGGCATCCGGATTTTTTGGACTTTTACTGTAGTGTATATATATATATATATATATATATATATATATATATATATATATATATATATTTTTTTTTTTATTAACTGAAGATTTTTATTTTACCTCATAAAATTCATACAAATTACCCGGCCAGAATATAATTTACATTGCTGGAATTCTTACAATTTGGTGATCATTTTGAATATAAACATCATATATTTTGCATTAGACATAACATTTTTAGATAAAATGTTTAATCTGAGTAAGTATGTTATCTTTGTGCAAAATATATGACATTTATATTCAAAATATTCCTGGTCTTACAAGGAATCCAGCAATGTCAATTATATTATCCTAACTTTAATCTGAGGTATTATTTAATCCAAAATGTTAAAATTTATTTTTTTCACCCACTCTTTCTCTTGGTGGGGGGTGGGGGGGGGAGGGTTGGGACTGACCGCGCGGTTGGAGGAGGGGGGAGGCTAGGTGGGGTACTTTGATTGACAGATAGTGTCGTGAAGAATATTTTTTTTTTATTAACTGAAGATATTTGTTTTAGCTCATAAAATTCATACAAATTACCCGGCCAGAATATAATTTACATTGCTGGAATTCTTACAATTTGGTGATCATTTTGAATATAAACATATATTTTGCATTAGACATACAAATTTTAGATAAAATGTTTTTTCTGAGTAAATATGTTATCTTTTG
>NW_024714416.1:0-5307 GCF_018991925.1 Homarus americanus
ATGTATTAAGGTGTGTTGGGTGTGTCGATCAAGAAGGATATGTATTAAGGTGTGTTGGGTGTGTCGACCAAGAAGGATATGTATTAAGGTGTGTTGGGTGTGTCGACCAAGAAGGATATGTATTAAGGTGTGTTGGGTGTGTCGACCAAGAAGGATATGTATTAAGGTGTGTTGGGTGTGTCGACCAAGAAGGATATGTATTAAGGTGTGTTGGGTGTGTCGACCAAGAAGGATATGTATTAAGGTGTGTTGGGTGTGTCGACCAAGAAGGATATGTATTAAGGTGAGTTGGGTGTGTCAACCAAGAAGGATATGTATTAAGGTGTGTTGGGTGTGTCGATTAAGGATATGTTACACCCAGGTAGGATATATTAGTTTCTGCCCATGTTTACATGTCGAGTGCTCGGCCATAAAGGACAGACTGGCCTTGGAAGTCGACGTGAAGGAAGGCCATGGGCTATCGACCATCTAAGGAGGCGTTAGTTTCACCTACCTTGACAAGAAACGCTGGCTGTCGACCATGATAAATAGGCCCCCACCATGATAAACACCACAGGGGCCTCGACCATGATGAACAGGCCCCCAACCATGATGAACAGGGCCCCGACCATGATGAAAAGGGCCTCGACCATGATGAACAGGCCCCCAACCATGATAAACAGGCCCCCAACATGATTAACAGGTCCCCACCATGATTAACAGGCCCCCACCATGATTAACAGGCCCCCACCATGATAAACAGGGCCTCGACCATGATGAACAGGGCCCCCGACCATGATAAACACCACAAGGGCCTCGACCATGCTAAACAGGGCCCCCGACCATGAGAGATGCTCCTCTGACCACTTTAATGTCAGCATAAGGACACTCGGTCACATCTCAAGTTAGCGAGTCATATTTCCGTCAGAAGATCACAGTTCAACACGTGATCTAAAATATGTATACAAACATTATGGAAGATTAGTCACTCTGGTTATGGTGGCCACTAAGTATGGGTGATCCAGTGTTTTGGTTTTAATTTTATTGTCTTTTTTGTTTTTTCTTTATTGTTGTTCTTGTCTCTGTTGTGGTTAGTAATATTTTTTTCTTATAGGTAATTCCTTTGGTATCTTAGTTAAAAGGTTTATATAACACAGGTGAGTCAGACACGGAAGTCAAATAGACACACAAGCAAAAAAAAATAAAGAGTTTTACTAGAGAGAGAAAAAAAAAGACACTGATTAACTTTCTTTTAAAAACTCCATTATTCTCCTTCAAGTTATCTGTTTAGCGAAGGTTAGAGTGTCAGGTGCCAAGTGTTGAGGCACATATAGTCACAGGTCAAGAGTGGTGGAAGAGGGGGAGGTGGGGTGGCACCAGCAGGGGGGGGGAGTTGTGTGTTTATGTGTGTCATCCACTGGACTTGTCACTATTGGCTGGCTGGCTGGCTGGCTCGTCCTCCAACCTCCTCTGGGACTTGAGCTTGTAGATTGGAGAGGTTGCCAGCACGACAGCGTCTACCTTCGTTAGCTTGGTGACCCCTGTCGTTATCAGCCACCATTCTCGTTAGAAAGGCATTTGTACCTGTTAAACAGACACCTATCGTCGTTTAGGCAGGGAGTACTGTTGTTCGATAGACTGTATAATCGGTAGACAGACACCTGTTATCATTAGACGGTGGGTATGTTATAGGGCGTCTGGGTCCTTGAGATAACAGCTAATATAATTTATACGTCGCTTGCCACACTGTTATCATCTGAAGATAAGTAAAAAAAAAGTGAGAAATTGAGAACTTTCGTCGCACAATTCTTTAAAAAAGTGTTCTGCCTAAACGACACAGCAGCATCTCTTGACATGAAGCAGAACTGAGGTGAAGGATCCTTACGCTGACTGCGCCCTTCACCACATCATTCCCTCCTTCACGAGTCACTCGGGACATCGTGTGTAGGACCCCAGCAGGTGGTAGCTCCTTGCAGATGTCCTCATGCCGGAGACTGAAGGGACAACAAGACACACGAATGCTATTTTTTTAATTATAAAATTTCAATGAAAATGATATGTTTATAAATTAATACTCAATTTATTAAGAACAAAAAATATCATTGGGTAAAAGTAATTATACAAGTTTGTGAAAGTATCTGATCATGTTTATTTTTCACTTAAAGGATAGATATTTTTTTTTCTTAAGATTATATTAATATTTTTGTTTTCGTTTAATTCTTACATTTGGTTATTTTTGGGGATTTTATTTTTTACTGGAATATTTTAATGAATTTTTATGTCTGTTTGTCTGTCTGTCTCTCCATCCATACTAAACACATATTGTCTACATTCACTGGTCGACCATCCATCCATCCATTCACCGAACCAACCAACCAACCAACCACCATACCATCCACCATCCATCCATTCATCCATCCATCCATCCATCCACCGAACCAACCACCACACCAACCACCATACCAACCCTCCATCCATCCATCCATCCATCCATCCACCGAACCAACCATTACACCAACCCTCCATCCATCCATCCATCCACCCATTCATCCATCCATCCATCCATCCATCCATCCATCCATACACTAATCTACTGGCCGGGAGGAGAATAAGAGTTGCCAGTTAACCATTTATTGTGTAGTGGCGACCATCCATCCATTCACCGAACCAACCAACCAACCAACCACCATACCATCCACCATCCATCCATTCATCCATCCATCCATCCATCCACCGAACCAACCACCACACCAACCACCATACCAACCCTCCATCCATCCATCCATCCATCCATCCATCCATCCATCCATCCATCCACCCATCCATCCACCGAACCAACCACCACACCAACCCTCCATCCATCCATCCATCCACCCATTCATCCATCCATCCATCCATCCATCCATCCATTCATCCATCCATCCATCCATCCATCCATCCATACACTAATCTACTGGCCGGGAGGAGAATAAGAGTTGCCAGTTAACCATATATTGTGTAGTGGCGACCATCCATCCATCCATCCTTCCATCCATCCTTCCATCCATCCATTCATCCATAGATGGATGGATGGATGGATGCATGTATGAATCCATCCATCCATCCATCCATCCATCCTTCCTTCCATCCATCCTTCCATCCATCCTTCCATCCATCCATTCATCCATCCATTCATCCATCCATGCCTCCATCCATGCCTCCATCCATCACCCACTCATCCGTAAATAGCCATCCATCCATCTATGAAGGATGGATAAGATAGTCAGATGGATGAAGGAAGGATGGATGGATATGAATGGATGGATTGAATGGATGGATGAATGGATGGATACTACAATAAATGGTTGGCACAGCGCTCTTCAAAAATGAAGAAAAGGTGGGGGAGAGTGAAAGTGTGGGGGTAAGAGTGGGGGAGAGGGAGGTAAGGAGTGGGGAGTGAAATAGGAGTGTAGAGATAGATGAGTGAGGGTGGGGGAGTGGGGGGAGGAGGTGGGTGGGTGGGGGAGTGTGGGGGTGGGGTGGGGGTGAAGTGGAGGGTAGAGGTGAGTGAGGGTGGAGGAGCAAGTGGGGGGGAAATAGGGAGGGAGGAGAGTAACTGGATTTATAGAATGAGAGACAGACAGACAGATAGCTAGATAACGCGATAAAAAAACATACATAAAAAAATTAATATTTTCCATCTGCTCAACGAACCAAAAGTCACACACACACACACACATACATATATCACACACACACACACACACACACACACACATATATCACACACACATACACACACACACACATATATATCACACACACACACACACACACACATATATAACACCTACCAAATTATATTAACTCCAGGTGGGTCAATTATGGTCCCACCAGTTAGTAAGTATATAATCAGATACAATTTCCTAATTTGCTTAACCTCAGAGAGTATAATTATACCTCAGGGGTAAAAGAGTATAATAGTATCATGCTCATTAGTTATTTTTCTTGTGGTTAAGCATCATTATAAGGCTTTCATGCTATAGGGATATATTTCTTAGTACTGGGGATATATTTCGAATTACTGGGGATATATTTCGTATTTACTGGGATATTTCGCAGTACTGGGGATATATTTCGTACTCCTGGTGATATATTTCGTAGTACTGGGGATATATTTCGTATTACTGGGGATATATTTCGTATTACTAGGATATTTCGTAGTACTGGGGATATATTTCGTATTACTAGGATATTTCGTAGTACTGGGGATATATTTCGTAGTACTGGGGATATATTTCGTAGTACTGGGGATATATTTCGTATTACTGGGATATTTCGTAGTACTGGGGATATATTTCGTAGTACTGGGGATATATTTCGTAGTACTGGGGATATATTTCGTAGTACTGGGGATATATTTCGTAGTACTGGGGATATATTTCGTATTACTGGGATATTTCGTAGTACTGGGGATATATTTCGTAGTACTGGGGATATATTTCGTAGTACTGGGGATATATTTCGTAGTACTGGGGATATATTTCGTAGTACTGGGGATATATTTCGTATTACTGGGATAATTCGTAGTACTTGGGATATATTTCGTAGTACTGGGGATATAGTTCGTAGTATTGGGGATATATTTCGTATTACTGGGCATATATTTCGTATTACTGGGTATATATTTCGTAGTACTGGGGATACATTTCGTATTACTGGGGATATATTTCGTACACTAAGAATATATTTCGCATACTAAGAATATGTCCCCTGTTCATAACACACAAAAGGAATAAAATAAAAAATAACTTAGAAATTATAAGGGAAACAATTAATACTTTACAACAGCAAGAATGTTGAGTGTGAGTCAACAACCATCTGAGACCATCTGGTGCAAACAACCAACATTAAACAAGTCAGAACCATCTTAGGGTTAATGGCTCATTAAAAATATATGTAATTAAGGTGATTAATTAAGGTGATTAAGGCATCATTTAGAAATATAATTAACATGGGAAGTGGAGATGTAAATTGTAAAGGTCATATAACAGTGGTTTGTGTTATGTATGTATGTACAGTATGTATGTATGTATGTATGTATGTATGTATGTATGTATGTATGTATGTATGTAAGTATGTATGTTATTGTTATGATAGGCATAATTTAGTAGGGTAGTGTATATTAGTGTGACAGTGTAGTGTGACAGTGTAGTGTGACAGCGTAGGGTGGCAGTGTAGTGTGACAGTGTAGTGTGGCAGTGTAGTGTGGCAGTGTAGTGTGACAGTGTAGTGTGGCAGTGCAGTGTGACAGTGCAGTGTGGCAGTGTAGTGTGGCAGTGTAGTGTG
>NW_024714417.1:0-58874 GCF_018991925.1 Homarus americanus
CAGCTGTACGTTAGATTTTCGATAAATTTCACACTAAAATTTACCTAGCAAAAGGTTGCAAAATATTGAAACTGAAATTATTTTCTGTTTATATACACTAAAATCTACCAAAAAAGTGATGGGCCATTAGTTTTAGCTGATCTTCCCTCCTATGACACACCCTATTGGGTTAATGAAATATATATGGATCCTCGTGTTTCCAAGCCGGATCTGGTAAAACGTTGCTCTGATCACCCATGCGGCACGGGTGGTCCCCATTAGAGGTTCATGGCGCCATAAGGTCGTTGAACAGGCTTTGTGTGAAATTTACTAGAGTCTAGGACTGCTTTTAGTGTCCTGCTGGCCCAGAGGAAGCGTTCCCCGGTCACAATTATAAGATCGTGGGTTCAAATCCTGGTGGGGTGAGGTGTTGATTATATGTAGAAGTCCGCGTGCTTTATTGGGCTAATGAAATATATATGGATCCTCGTGTTTCCAGGCCGGATTTGGTAAAACATTTTTCTGATCACCTAAGCGACACGGGTGGTTCACTATAGTGGTTCACATCGCCATAAGCTCGTTGAACAGGCTTTGTGTGAAATATAGCAGAGTCTAGGAGTGCTTTTATTGTCCTGGTGGCCCAGAGGTAGCGTTCCCCGGTCACAATTATAAGATCGTGGGTTCAAAACCTGGTGGGGTGAGGTGTTGATTATATGTAGAAGTCCGCGTGCTTTATTGGGCTAATGAAATATATATGGATCCTCCTGTTTCGAAGCCGCATTTGGTAAAACGTTGCTCTGATCACCTAAGCGGCATGGGTGGTCCCCATTAGAGGTTCACGGCGCCATAAGCTCGTTAAACAGGCTTTGTGTGAAATATAGCAGAGTCTAGGACTGCATTATTGTCCTGGTGGCCCACAGGTAGCGTTCCCCAGTCACAATTATAAGATCGTGGGTTCGAATCCTGGTGGGATGAGGTGTTGATTAAATGTAGAAGTCCGCGTGCTTAATTGGGCTAATGAAATATATATGGATCCTCGTGTTTCGAAGCCCGATTTGGTAAAACGTTGCTCTGATCACCTAAGCGGCACGGATGGTCCCCATTAGAGGTTCACAGCGCCATAAGCTCGTTGAACAGGCTTTGTGTGAAATATAGCAGAGTCTAGGACAGCTTTTATTGTCCTGGTGGCCCAGAGGTAGCGTTCCCTGGTCACAATTAGAAGATCCTGGGTTCGAATCCTGGTGGGGTGAGGTATTGATTATATGTAGAAGTCCGCGTGCCTTATTGGGCTATTGAAATATATATGGATCCTCGTGTTTTGAAGCCGCATGTGGTAAAACGTTGTTCTGATCACCTAAGCGGCATGGGTGGTCCCCATTAGAGGTTCACGGCGCCATAAGCTCGTTGAACAGTCTTAGTGTGAAATATAGCAGAGTTTAGGACTGCTTTTATTTTCCTGGTGGCCCAGAGTTAGCGTTCCCTGGTCACAATTATAAGATCGTGGGTTCAAATCCTGGTGGGGTGAGGTGTTGATTATATGTAGAAGTCCGCGTGCTTTATTGGGCTAATGAAATATATATGGATCCTCGTGTTTTGAAGCCGCATTTGATAAAACGTTGCTCTGATCACCTAAGCGGCACGGGTGGTCCCCTATAGTGGTTCACAGCGCCATAAGCTCGTTGAACAGGATTTGTGTGAAATATAACAGAGTCTAGGACTGTTTATAGTGTCCTGGTGGCCCATAGGTAGCGTTCCTCAGTCACAGTTATAAGATCGTGGGTTCGAATCCTGGTGGGATGAGGTGTTGATTATATGTAGAAGTCCGCGTGCTTAATTGGGCTAATGAAATATATATGGATCCTCGTGTTTCGAAGCCGGGTTTGGTAAAACGTTGCTCTGATCACCTAAGCGACACGGGTGGTCCCCATTAGAGATTCACGGTGCCATAAGCTCGTTGAACAGGATTTGTGTGAAATATAACAGAGTCTAGGACTGCTTATAGTGTCCTGGTGGCCCATAGGTAGCGTTCCTCAGTCACAGTTATAAGATCTTGGGTTCGAATCCTGGTGAGGTGAGGTGTTGATTATATGAAGAAGTCCGCGTGCTTTATTGGGCTAATGAAATATATATGGATCCTCGTGTTTTGAAGCCGCATTTGGTAAAACGTTGCTCTGATCACCTAAGCGGCACGGGTGGTCCCCATTAGAGGTTCACGGCGCCATAAGCTCGTTGAACAGGCTTTGTGTGAAATATAGCAGAGTCTAGGACTGCTTTTATTATCCTGGTGGCCCAGAGGTAGCGTTCCCCGGTCACAATTAAAAGATCGTGGGTTTAAATCCTGGTGGGGTGAGGTGTTGATTATATGTAGAAGTCCGCGTGCTTTATTGGGCTAATGAAATATATATGGATCCTCGTGTTTCGAAGCAGCATTTGGTAAAACGTTGCTCTGATCACCTAAGCGGCACGGGTGGTCCCCATGAGAGGTTCACGGCGCCAAAAGCTCGTTGAACAGGCTTTGTGTGAAATATAGCAGTGTCTAGGACTGCTTTTATTGTCCTGGTGGCCCAGACGTAGCGTTCCCAGGTCAAAATTATAAGATCGTGGCTTCAAATCCTGGTGGGGTGAGGCGTTGATTATATGTAGAAGTCCGCGTGCTTTATTGGGCTAATGAAATATATATGGATCCTCGTGTTTTGAAGCCGCATTTGATAAAACGTTGCTCTGATCGCCTCAGCGGCACGGGTGGTCCCCTATAGTGGTTCACAGCGCCATAAGCTCGTTGAACAGGATTTGTGTGAAATATAACAGAGTCTAGGACTGCTTATAGTGTCCTGGTGGCCCATAGGTAGCATTCCTCAGTCACAGTTATAAGATCGTGGGTTCGAATCCTGGTGGGATGAGGTGTTGATTATATGTAGAAGTCCGCGTGCTTAATTGGGCTAATGAAATATATATGGATCCTCGTGTTTCGAAGCCGGATTTGGTAAAACGTTGCTCTGATCACCTAAGCGACACGGGTGGTCCCCATTAGAGATTCACGGTGCCATAAGCTCATTGAACAGGCTTTGTGTGAAATATAACAGAGTCTAGGACTGCTTATAGTGTCCTGGTGGCCCATAGGTAGCGTTCCTCAGTCACAGTTATAAGATCTTGGGTTCGAATCCTGGTGAGGTGAGGTGTTGATTATATGAAGAAGTCCGCGTGCTTTATTTGGCTAATGAAATATATATGGATCCTCGTGTTTTGAAGCCGCATTTGGTAAAACGTTGCTCTGATCACCTAAGCGGCACGGGTGGTCCCCATTAGAGGTTCACGGCGCCATAAGCTCGTTGAACAGGCTTTGTGTGAAATATAGCAGAGTCTAGGACTGCTTTTATTATCCTGGTGGCCCATAGGTAGCGTTCCTCGGTCACAATTATAAGATCGTGGGTTCGAATCCTGGTGGAGTGAGGTGTTGATTATATGTAGAAGACTGCGTGCTCTATTGGGCTAATGAAATATAGATGGATCCTTGTGTTTCGAAGCCGGATTTGGTAAAACGTTGCTCTGATCACCTAAGCGGCACGGATGGTCCCCATTAGAGGTTCACAGCGCCATAAGCTCGTTGAACAGGCTTTGTGTGAAATATTGCAGAGTCTAGGACTGCTTTTATTGTCCTGGTGGCCCAGAGGTAGCGTTCCCCGGTCACAATTAGAAGATCGTGGGTTCGAATCCTGGTGGGGTGAGGTGTTGATTATATGTAGAAGCCTCGTGCTTTATTTGGGAAATTAAATATATATGGATCCTCGTGTTTTGAAGCCGCATTTGGTAAAACGTTGCTCTGATCACCTAAGCAGCACGGGTGGTCCCCATTAGAGGTTCACGGCGCCATAAGCTCGTTGAACAGGCTTTGTTTGATATATAGTAGAGTCTAGGACTGCTTTATTGTCCTGGTGCCCAGAGGTAGCGTTCCCTGGTCACAATTATAAGATCGTGGGTTCGAATCCTGGTGGGGTGAGGTGTTGATTATATGTAGAAGTCCGCGTGCTCTATTGGGCTAATGAAATATATATGGATCCTCGTGTTTCCAAGCCGGATTTGGTAAAACGTTGCCCTGATCACCTAAGCGGCACGGGTGGTCGCCTATAGTGGTTCACGGTGCCATAAGCTCGTTAAACAGGCTTTGTGTGAAATATAACAGAGTCTTGGACTGCTTATAGTGTCCTGGTGGCCCATAGGTAGCGTTCCTCGGTCACAATTATAAGATCGTGGGTTCGAATCCTGGTGAGATGAGGTGTTGATTATATGTAGAAGTCTGCGTGCTTAATTGGGCTAATGAAATATATATGGATCCTCGTGTTTCGAAGCCGGATTTGGGAAAACGTTGCTCTGATCACCTAAGCGGCAAGGATGGTCCCCATTAGAGGTTCACAGCGCCATAAGCTCGTTGAACAGGCTTTGTGTGAAATATAACAGAGTCTACGACTGCTTATAGTGTCCTGGTGGCCCAGAGGTAGCGATCCCTGGTCAAAATTATAAGATCGTGGGTTCGAATCCTGGTGGGGTGAGGTATTGATTATATGTAGAAGTCCGCGTGCTTTATTGGGCTAATGAAATATATATGGATCCTCGTGTTTCGAAGCCGCATTTGGTAAAACGTTGCTCTAATCACCTAAGCGGCACGGGTGGTCCCCATGAGAGGTTCACGGCGCTATAAGCTCGTTGAACAGGCTTTGTGTGAAATATAGGAGAGTCTAGGACTGCTTTTATTGTCCTGGTGGCCCAGAGGTAGCGTTCCCCGGTCACAATTATAAGATCGTGGCTTCAAATCCTCGTGGGGTGAGGCATTGATTATATGTAGAAGTCCGAGTGCTTTATTGGGTTAATGAAATATATATGGATCCTCGTGTTTCCAAGCCGGATCTGGTAAAACGTTGCTCTGATCACATAAGCTGCACGGATGGTCCCCATTAGAGGTTTACGGCGCCATAAGCTCGTTGATCGACTTTGTTTGATATATAGTAGAGTCTAGGACTGCTTATAGTGTCCTGGTGGCCCAGAGGTAGCGATCCCTGGTCATAATTAGAAGATCGTGGTTTCGAATCCTGGTGGGGCGAGGTATTGATTATATGTAGAAGTCCGAGTGCTTTATTGGGTTAATGAAATATATATGGATCCTCGTGTTTCCAAGCCGGATCTGGTAAAACTTTGCTCTGATCACCCAAGCGGCACGGGTGGTCCCCATTAGAGGTTCATGGCGCCATAAGGTAGTTGAACAGGCTTTGTGTGAAATATAGTAGAGTCTAGGACTGCTTTTAGTGTCCTGATGGCCCAGAGGTGGCGTTCCCCGGTCACAATTATACGATCGTGGGTTCAAATCCTGGTGGGGTGAGGTGTTGATTATATGTAGAAGTCCGCGTGCTTTATTGGGCTAATGAAATATATATGGATCCTCGTGTTTCCAGGCCGGATTTGGTAAAACATTGCTCTGATCACCTAAGCGACACGGGTGGTTCCCGAAAGTGGTTCACAGCGCCAAAAGCTCGTTGAACAGGCTTTGTGTGAAATATAGCAGAGTCTAGGACTGCTTTTATTGTCCTGGTGGCCCAGAGGTAGCGTTCCCCGGTCACAATTATAAGATCGTGGGTTCAAATCCTGCTGGGGTGAGGTGTTGATTATATGTAGAAGTCCGCGTGCTTTTTTGGGCTAATGAAATATATGGATCCTCGTGTTTCGAAGCCGCATTTGGTAAAACGTTGCTCTGATCATCTAAGCGGCACGGGTGGTCCCCATTAGAGGTTCACGGCGCCATTAGCTCGTTAAACAGGCTTTGTGTGAAATATAGCAGAGTCTAGGACTGCTTTTATTGTCCTGGTGGCCCAGAGGTAGCGTTCCCCGGTCACAATTATAAGATCGTGGGTTCAAATCCTGGTGGGGTGAGGTGTTGATTATATGTAGAAGTCCGCGTGCTTTATTGGGCTAATGAAATATATATGGATCCTCGTGTTTCGAAGCCGGATTTGGTAAAACGTTGCTCTGATCACCTAAGCGGCACGGGTGGTCCCCATTAGAGGTTCACGGCGCCATAAGCTCGTTGAACAGGCTTTGTGTGAAATATAGCAGAGTCTAGGACTGCTTTTATTATCCTTGTGGCCCAGAGGTAGCGTTCCCCGGTCACAATTATAATAACGTGGGTTTAAATCCTGGTGGGGTGAGGTGTTGATTATATGTAGAAGTCCGCATGATTTATTGGGCTAATGAAATATATATGGATCCTCGTGTTTCCAAGCCGGATTTGGTAAAACGTTGCTCTGATCACATAAGCGGCACAGATGGTCCCCATTAGAGGTTCATGGCGCCATAAGGTAGTTGAACAGGCTTTGTGTGAAATATAGTAGAGTCTAGGACTGCTTTTATTGTCCTGATGGCCCAGAGGTGGCGTTCCCCTGTCACAATTATACGATCGTGGGTTCAAATCCTGGTGGGGTGAGGTGTTGATTATATGTAGAAGTCCGCGTGCTTTATTGGGCTAATGAAATATATATGGATCCTCGTGTTTCCAGGCCGGATTTGGTAAAACATTGCTCTGATCACCTAAGCGACACGGGTGGTTCCCTATAGTGGTTCACAGCACCATAAGCTCGTTGAACAGGCTTCGTGTGAAATATAGCAGAGTCTAGGACTGCTTTTATTGTCCTGGTGGCCCAGAGGTAGCGTTCCCCGGTCACAATTATAAGATCGTGGGTTCAAATCCTGGTGGGGTGAGGTGTTCATTAGATGTAGAAGTCCGCGTGCTTTATTGGGCTAATGAAATATATATGGATCCTCGTGTTTCGAAGCCGCATTTGGTAAAACGTTGCTCTGATCACCTAAGCGGCATGGGTGGTCCCCATTTGAGGTTCACGGCGCCATAAGCTCGTTGAACAGGCTTTGTGTGAAATATAGCAGAGTCTAGGACTGCTTTTATTATCCTGGTGGCCCAGAGGTAGCGTTCCCCGGTCACAATTATAATAACGTGGGTTTAAATCTTGGTGGGGTGAGGTGTTGATTATATGTAGAAGTCCGCATGATTTATTGGGCTAATGAAATATATATGGATCCTCGTGTTTCGAAGCAGCATTTGGTAAAACGTTGCTCTGATCACCTAAGCGGCACGGGTGGTCCCCATGAGAGGTTCACGGCGCCATAAGCTCTTTGAACAGGCTTTGTATGAAATATAGCAGTGTCTAGGACTGCTTTTATTGTCTTGGTGGCCCAGACGTAGCGTTCCCCGGTCACAATTATAAGATCGTGGCTTCAAATCCTGATGGGGTGAGGCGTTGATTATATGTAGAAGTCTGCGTGCTTTATTGGGCTAATGAAATATATATGGATCCTCGTGTTTTGAAGCCGCATTCTATAAAACGTTGCTCTGATCACCTAAGCAGCACGGGTGGTCCCCTATAGTGGTTCACAGCGCCATAAGGTCGTTGAACAGGATTTGTGTGAAATATATCAGAGTCTAAGACTGCTTATAGTGTCCTGGTGGCCCATAGGTAGCGTTCCTGGGTCACAATTACAAGATCGTGGTTTCGAATCCTGGTGGAGTGAGGTGTTGATTATATGTAGAAGTCCACGTGCTCTATTGGGCTAATGAAATATATATGGATCCTTGTGTTTCGAAGTCGGATTTGGTAAAACGTTGCTCTGATCACCTAAGCGGCACGGATGGTTCCCATTAGAGGTTCACAGCGCCATAAGCTCGTTGAACAGGCTTTGTGTGAAATTTAGCAGAGTCTAGGACTGCTTTTATTGTCCTGGTGGCCCAGAGGTAGCGTTCCCCGGTCACAATTAGAAGATCGTGGGTTCGAATCCTGGTGGGGTGAGGTGTTGATTATATGGAGAAGCCGCGTGCTTTATTGGGGAAATTTAATATATATGGATCCTCGTGTTTTGAAGCCGGATCTGGTAAAACGTTGCTCTGATCACCTAAGCGGCACGGGTGGTCCCCATTAGAGGTTTACGGCGCCATAAGCTCGTTGATCAGGCTTTGTTTGATATATAGTTGAGTCTAGGACTGCTTTTATTGTCCTGGTGGCCAAGAGGTAGCATACCCCGGTCAAAATTATAATAACGTGGGTTTAAATCCTGGTGGGGTGAGGTGTTGATTATATGTAGAAGTCCGCATGATTTATTGGGCTAATGAAATATATATGGATCCTCGTGTTTCGAAGCAGCATTGGTAAAAATCGCCGCCTGATCACCTGCTGCACGGTGGTCCTATTAGAGGTTTATTGGCGCCATAAGCCTGCTGGATCGGCTTTGTTTGATATATAGTTGAGTCTAGGACTGCTTTTATTATCCTGGTGGCCAAGAGGTAGCATACCCCGGTCACAATTTTAAGATCGTGGGTTTGAATCCTGGTGGGGTGAGGTGTTGATTATATGTAGAAGTCCGAGTGCTTTATTGGGTTAATGAAATATATATGGATCCTCGTGTTTCCAAGCCGGATCTGGTAAAACGTTGCTCTGATCACCTAAGCGGCACGGGTGGTCCCCAATAGTGGTTCACGGTGACATAAGCTCGTTGAACAGGCTTTATGTGAAATATAACAGAGTCTAGGACTGCTTATAGTGTCCTGGTGGCCCAGAGGTAGCGTTCCCCAGTCACAATTATAAGATCGTGGCTTCAAATCCTCGTGGGGTGAGGCATTGATTATATGTAGAAGTCCGAGTGCTTTATTGGGTTAATGAAATATATATGGATCCTCGTGTTTCCAAGCCGGATTTGGTAAAACGTTGCTCTGATCACATAAGAGGCACAGATGGTCCCCATTAGAGGTTTACGGCGCCATAAGCTCGTTGATCGGCTTTGTTTGATATATAGTAGAGTCTAGGACTGCTTATAGTGTCCTGGTGGCCCAGAGGTACCGATCCCTGGTCATAATTAGAAGATCGTGGGTTCGAATCCTGGTGGGTGAGGTGTTGATTATATGTAGAAGTCCGAGTGCTTTATTGGGCTAATGAAATATATATGGATCCTCATGTTTCCAAGCCGGATCTGGTAAAACGTTGCTCTGATCACCTAAGCGGCACAGGTGGTCCCCATTAGAGGTTCATGGCGCCATAAGGTCGTTGAACAGGCTTTGTGTGAAATATAGTTGAGTTTAGGACTGCTTTTAGTGTCCTGATGGCCTAGAGGTAGCGTTCCCCGGTCACAATTCTAAGATCGTGGGTAAAAATCCTGGTGGGTAGAGGTGTTGATTATATGTAGAAGTCCGCGTGCTTTATTGGGCTAATGAAACATATATAGATCCTAGTGTTTCCAGGCCGGATTTGGTAAAACATTGCTCTGATCACCTAATCGACACGGGTGGTTCCCTATAGTGGTTCACAGCGCCATAAGCTCGTTGAACAGGCTTTGTGTGAAATATAGCAGAGTCTTGGAGTGCTTTTATTGTCCTGGTGGCCCAGAGGTAGCGTTCCCCGGTCACAATTATAAGATCGTGGGTTCAAATCCTGTAAGAGGTGTTCACAGATGAAGCCCGCGTGCTTTATTGGGCTAATGAAATATATATGGATCCTCGTGTTTCGAAGCCGCATTTGGCAAAACGTTGCCTGATCACCTAAGCGGCATGGTCCCCATTTGAGGTTCACTGCGCCATAAGCCTGCTGAACAGGCTTTGTGTGAAATATAGCAGAGTCTAGGACTGCTTTTATTATCCTGGTGGCCCAGAGGTAGCGATCCCCGGTCACAATTATAATATCGTGGGTTTAAATCCTGGTGGGGTGAGGTGTTGATTATATGTAGAAGTCCACATGCTTTATTGGGCTAATGAAAAATATATGGATCCTCGTGTTTCGAAGCAGCATTTGGTAAAACGTTGCTCTGATCACCTAAGCGGCACGGGTGGTCCCCATGAGTGGTTCACGGCGCCATAAGCTCTTTGAACAGGCTTTGTATGAAATATAGCAGTGTCTAGGACTGCTTTTATTGTCTTGGTGGCCCAGACGTAGCGTTCCCCGGTCACAATTATAAGATCGTGGCTTCAAATCCTGATGGGGTGAGGCGTTGATTATATGTAGAAGTCTGCGTGCTTTATTGGGCTAATGAAATATATATGGATCCTCGTGTTTTGAAGCCGCATTCTATAAAACGTTGCTCTGATCACCTAAGCAGCACGGGTGGTCACCTATAGTGGTTCACAGCGCCATAAGCTCGTTGAACAGGATTTGTGTGAAATATATCAGAGTCTAAGACTGCTTATAGTGTCCTGGTGGCCCATAGGTAGCGTTCCTCGGTCACAATTACAAGATCGTGGATTCGAATCCTGGTGGAGTGAGGTGTTGATTATATGTAGAAGTCCACGTGCTCTATTGGGCTAATGAAATATATATGGATCCTTGTGTTTCGAAGTCGGATTTGGTAAAACGTTGCTCTGATCACCTAAGCGGCACGGGTGGTCCCCAATAGTGGTTCACGGTGACATAAGCTCGTTGAACATGCTTTATGTGAAATATTACAGAGTCTAGGACTGCTTATAGTGTCCTGGTGGCCCATAGGTAGCATTCCTCGGTCACAATTATAAGATCGTTTGTTCGAATCCTAGTGGGGTGAGGTGTTGATTATATGTAGAAGTCCGCGTGCTTTATTGGGCTAATGAAATATATATGGATCCTCGTGTATCGAAGCCGGATTTGCAAAACGCCGCCTTGATCAGCTGCTAAGCGGGCAATAAGATGGTCCCCACAGGCTTACGGCGCCGCGTAAGTCGCTTGATTCGGCTTTGTTTTATTACATAGTAGAGTCTAGGACTGCTTTATAGTGTCTGTACCAGGAGGTAGCGATCCCTGGTCATAATTAGAAGATCGTGGGTTCGAATCCTGGTGGGTGAGGTGTTGATTATATGTAGAAGTCCGCTGCGGCTTTATTGGGCCAATGAAATATATATGGATCCTCGTGGTTTCGAAGCCGCATTTGGCAAAACGTTGCTCTGATCACCTAAGCGCATGGGTGGTCCCTATTAGAGGTTCACGGCGCCATAAGCTCGTTGAACAGGCTTTGTTTGATATATAGTAGAGTCTAGGACTGCTTTTATTGTCCCGGTGGCCCAGAGGTAGCATACCCCAGTTACAATTATAAGATCGTGGGTTCAAATCTTGGTGGGGTGAGGTGTTGATTATATGTAGAAGTCCGCGTGCTTTATTGGGCTAATGAAATATATATGGATCCTCGTGTTTCCAGGCCGGATTTGGTAAAACATTTTTCTGATCACCTAAGCGACACGGGTGGTTCACTATAGTGGTTCACAGCGCCATAAGCTCGTTGAACAGGCTTTGTGTGAAATATAGCAGAGTCTAGGAGTGTTTTTATTGTCCTGGTGGCCCAGAGGTAGCGTTCCCCGGTCACAATTATAAGATCGTGGGTTCAAATCCTGGTGGGGTGAGGTGTTGATTATATGTAGAAGTCCGCGTGCTTTATTGGGCTAATGAAATATATATGGATCCTCGTGTTTCCAGGCCGCATTTGGTAAAACGTTGCTCTGATCACCTAAGCGGCATGGGTGGCCCCCATTAGAGGTTCACGGCGCCATAAGCTCGTTAAACAGGCTTTGTGTGAAATATAGCAGAGTCTAGGACTGCTTTTATTGTCCTGGTGGCCCACAGGTAGCGTTCCCCAGTCAGAATTATAAGTTCGTGGGTTCAAATCCTGGTGGGGTGAGGTGTTGATTATATGTAGAAGTCTGCGTGCTCTATTGGGCTAATGAAATATATATGGATCCTCGTGTTTCCAAGCCGGATTTGGTAAAACGTTGCCCTGATCACCTAAGCGGCACAGGTGGTCGCCTATAGTGGTTCACTGTGCCATAAGCTCGTTGAACAGGCTTTGTGTGAAATATAACAGAGTCTTGGACTGCTTATAGTGTCCTGGTGGCCCATAGGTAGCGTTCCTCGGTCACAGTTATAAGATCGTGGGTTCGAATCCTGGTGAGATGAGGTGTTGATTATATGTAGAAGTCTGCATGCTTAATTGGGCTAATGAAATATATATGGATCCTCGTGTTTCGAATCCGGATTTGGTAAAACGTTGCTCTGATCACCTAAGCGGCAAGGATGGTCCCCATTAGAGGTTCACAGCGCCATAAGCTCGTTGAACAGGCTTTGTGTGAAATATAACAGAGTCTAGGACTGCTTATAGTGTCCTGGTGGCCCAGAGGTAGCGATCCCTGGTCATAATTATAAGATCGTGGGTTCGACTCCTGGTGGGGCGAGGTATTGATTATATGTAGAAGTCCGAGTGCTTTATTGGGTTAATGAAATATATATGGATCCTCGTGTTTCCAAGCCGGATCTGGTAAAACTTTGCTCTGATCACCCAAGCGGCACGGCTGGTCCCCATTAGAGGTTCATGGCGCCATAAGGTAGTTGAACAGGCTTTGTGTGAAATATAGTAGAGTCTAGGACTGCTTTTAGTGTCCTAATGGCCCAGAGGTGGCGTTCCCCGGTCACAATTATCCGATCGTGGGTTCAAATCCTGGTGGGGTGAGGTGTTGATTATATGTAGAAGTCCGCGTGCTTTATTGGGCTAATGAAATATATATGGATCCTCGTGTTTCGAAGCCGGATTTGGTAAAAAGTTGCTCTGATCACCTAAGCGGGACGGATGGTCCCCATTAGAGGTTCACAGCGCCATAAGCTCGTTGAAGAGGCTTTGTGTGAAATATAGCAGAGTCTAGGACTGCTTTTATTATCCTGGTGGCCCAGAGGTAGCGTTCCCCGGTCACAATTATAAGATCGTGGCTTCAAATCCTGGTGGGGTGAGGCGTTGATTATATGTAGAAGTCTGCGTGCTTTATTGGGCTAATGAAATATATATGGATCCTCGTGTTTTGAAGCCGTATTCTATAAAACGTTGCTCTGATCACCTAAGCAGCACGGGTGGTCCCCTATAGTGGATCACAGCGCCATAAGCTCATTGAACAGGATTTGTGTGAAATATATCAGAGTCTAAGACTGCTTATAGTGTCCTGGTGGCCCATAGGTAGCGTTCCTCGGTCACAATTATAAGATCGTGGTTTCGAATCCTGGTGGAGTGAGGTGTTGATTATATGTAGAAGTCCCCGTGCTCTATTGGGCTAATGAAATATATATGGATCCTTGTGTTTCGAAGTCGGATTTAGTAAAACGTTGCTCTGATCACCTAAGCGACACGGATGGTCCCCATTAGAGGTTCACAGCGCCATAAGCTCGTTGAACAGGCTTTGTGTGAAAGCCTGTAGAGTCTGGACTGCTTTTATTGTCTGGTGGCCCAGAAATTGGCGTTCCCCAGTCACAATTAGAAGATCGTGGGTTCAGATCCTGGTGGTGGGGTGAGGTGTTGATTATATGAAGCGTGCTTTATTAGGGAAATTTATTATATGGATCCTCGTGTTTCGAAGCAGCATTTGGTAAAACGTTGCTCTGATCACCTAAGCGGCACGGGTGGTCCCCATTAGAGGTTTACGGCGCCATAAGCTCGTTGATTGGCTTTGTTTGATATATAGTTGAGTCTAGGACTGCTTTTATTATCCTGGTGGCCAAGAGGTAGCATACCCCGGTCACAATTATAAGATCGTGGGTTTGAATCCTGGTGGGGTGAGGTGTTGATTATATGTAGAAATCCGAGTGCTTTATTGGGTTAATGAAATATATATGGATCCTCGTGTTTCCAAGCCGGATCTGGTAAAACGTTGCTCTGATCACCTAAGCGGCACGGGTGGTCCCCAATAGTGGTTCACGGTGACATAAGCTCGTTGAACAGGCTTTATATGAAATATAACAGAGTCTAGGACTGCTTATAGTGTCCTGGTGGCCCAGAGGTAGTGTTCCCCGGTCACAATTATAAGATCGTGGCTTCAAATCCTCGTGGGGTGAGGCATTGATTATATGTAGAAGTCCGAGTGCTTTATTGGGTTAATGAAATATATATGGATCCTCGTGTTTCCAAGCCGGATTTGGTAAAACGTTGCTCTGATCACATAAGCGACACAGATGGTCCCCATTAGAGGTTTACGGCGCCATAAGCTCGTTAAACAGGCTTTGTGTGAAATATAGCAGAGTCTAGGACTGCTTTTATTGTCCTGGTGGCCCAGAGGTGGCGTTCCCCGGTCACAATTATAAGATCGTGGGTTCAAATCCTGGTGGGGTGAGGTGTTGATTATATGTAGAAGTCCGCGTGCTTTATTGGGCTAATGAAATATATGGATCCTCGTGTTTCGAAGCCGCATTTGGTAAAACGTTGCTCTGATCATCTAAGCGGCACGGGTGGTCCCCATTAGAGGTTCACGGCGCCATTAGCTCGTTAAACAGGCTTTGTGTGAAATATAGCAGAGTCTAGGACTGCTTTTATTGTCCTGGTGGCCCAGAGGTAGCGTTCCCCGGTCACAATTATAAGATCGTGGGTTCAAATCCTGGTGGGGTGAGGTGTTGATAATATGTAGAAGTCCGCGTGCTTTATTGGGCTAATGAAATATATATGGATCCTCTCGTTTCGAAGCTGCATTTGGTAAAACGTTGCTCTGATCATCTAAGCGGCACGAGTGGTCCCCATTAGAGGTTCACGGCGCCATTAGCTCGTTAAACAGGCTTTGTGTGAAATATAGCAGAGTCTAGGACTGCTTTTATTGTCTGCCATTGGCCCAGAGTGGCGTTCCCCAGTCTGGTACTATGTGACCAGGTTTACCGTCCTGGTGAATTACAGGGTGTTGATTTTATGTAGAAGTCCACATGCTTTATTGGGCTAATGAAAAATATATGGATCCATGTGTTTCGAAGCAGCATTTGGTAAAACGTTGCTCTGATCACCTAAGCGGCACGGGTGGTCCCCATGAGAGGTTCACGGCGCCATAAGCTCTTTGAACAGGCTTTGTATGAAATATAGCAGTGTCTAGGACTGCTTTTATTGTCCTGGTGGCCCAGACGTAGCATTCCCCGGTCACAATTATAAGATCGTGGCTTCAAATCCTGGTGGGGTGAGGCGTTGATTATATGTAGAAGTCTGCGTGCTTTAATGGGCTAATGAAATATATATGGATCCTCGTGTTTTGAATGCGCATTCAATAAAACGTTGCTCTGATCACCTAAGCGGCACGGGTGGTCCCCTATAGTGGTTCACAGCGCCATAAGCTCGTTGAACAGGATTTGTGTGAAATATATCAGAGTCTAAGACTGCTTATAGTGTCCTGGTGGCCCATAGGTAGCGTTCCTCGGTCACAATTATAAGATCGTGGTTTCGAATCCTGGTGGAGTGAGGTGTTGATTATATGTAGAAGTCCACGTGCTCTATTGGGCTAATGAAATATATATGGATCCTTGTGTTTCGAAGTCGGATTTAGTAAAACGTTGCTCTGATCACCTAAGCGACACGGATGGTCCCCATTAGAGGTTCACAGCGCCATAAGCTCGTTGAACAGGCTTTGTGTGAAATATAGCAGATTCTAGGACTGCTTTTATTGTCCTGGTGGCCCAGAGGTAGCGTTTCCCGGTCACAATTAGAAGATCGTGGGTTCGAATCCTGGTGGGGTGAGGTGTTGATTATATGGAGAAGCCGCGTGCTTTATTGGGGAAATTTAATATATATGGATCCTCGTGTTTTGAAGCCGGATCTGGTAAAACATTGCTCTGATCACCTAAGCGGCACGGTTGGTCCCCATTAGAGGTTTACGGCGCCATAAACTCGTTGATCGGCTTTTTTTGATATATAGTAGAGTCTAGGACTGCTTTTATTGTCCTGGTGGCCCAGAGGTAGCATACCCCGGTCACAATTATAAGATCGTGGGTTTGAATCCTGGTGGGGTGAGGTGTTGATTATATGTAGAAGTCCGAGTGCTTTATTGGGTTAATGAAATATATATGGATCCTCGTGTTTCCAAGCCGGATCTGGTAAAACGTTGCTCTGATCACCTAAGCGGCACGGGTGGTCCCCAATAGTGGTTCACGGTGACATAAGCTCGTTGAACATGCTTTATGTGAAATATAACAGAGTCTAGGACTGCTTATAGTGTCCTGGTGGCCCATAGGTAGCGTTCCTCGGTCACAATTATAAGATCGTTTGTTCGAATCCTATTGGGGTGAGGTGTTGATTATATGTAGAAGTCCGCGTGCTTTATTGGGCTAATGAAATATATATGGATCCTCGTGTATCGAAGCCGGATTTGGTAAAACGTTGGTTTCATCACCTAAGCGGCACGGATGGTCCCTATTAGAGGTTCACAGCGCCAACGCTCGTTGAACAGGCTTTGTGTGAAATATAGCAGAGTCTAGGACTGCTTTTATTGTCCTGGTGGCCCAGAGGTAGCGATCCCTGGTCACAATTATAAGATCGTGGCTTCAAATCCTCGTGGGGTGAGGCGTTGATTATATGTAGAAGTCCGAGTGCTTTATTGGGTTAATGAAATATATATGGATCCTCGTGTTTCCAAGCCGGATCTGGTAAAACTTTGCTCTGATCACCCAAGCGGCACGGGTGGTCACCTATAGTGGTTCACGGTGCCATAAGCTCGTTGAACAGGCTTTGTGTGAAATATAACAGAGTCTAGGACTGCTTATAGTGTCCTGGTGGCCCAGAGGTAGCGATCCCTGGTCATAATTAGAAGATCGTGGGTTCGAATCCTGGTGGCGTGAGGTATTGATTATATGTAGAAGTCCGCGTGCTTTATTGGGCTAATGAAATATATATGGATCCTCGTGTTTCCAAGCCGGATTTGGTAAAACGTTGCTCTGATCACATAAGCGGCACGGGTGGTCCCCATTAGAGGTTCATGGCGCCATAAGGTCGTTGAACAGGATTTGTTTGATATATAGTAGAGTCTAGGACTGCTTTTGTTGTCCTGGTGGCCCAGAGGTAGCATACCCCGGTCACAATTATAAGATCGTGGGTGGGAATCCTGGTGGGGTGAGGTGTTGATTATATGTAGAAGTCCGAGTGCTTTATTGGGTTAATGAAATATATATGGATCCTCGTGTTTCCAAGCCGGATTTGGTAAAACTTTGCTCTGATCACCCAAGCGGCACGGGTGGTCCCCATTAGAAGTTTATGGCGCCATAAGGTAGTTGAACAGGCTTTGTGTGAAATATAGTAGAGTCTAGGACTGCTTTTCGTGTCCTGATGGCCCAGAGGTAGCGTTCCCCGGTCACAATTATAAGATCGTGGGTTCAAATCCTGGTGGGGTGAGGTGTTGATTATATGTAGAAGTCCGCGTGCTTTATTGGGCTAATGAAATATATATGGATCCTTGTGTTTCGAAGTCGGATTTGGTAAAACGTTGCTCTGATCACCTAAGCGGCACGGATGGTCCCCATTAGAGGTTTACGGTGCCTTAAGCTCGTTGAACAGGCTTTGTGTGAAATATAGCAGAGTCTAGGAGTGCTTTTATTGTCCTGGTGGCCCAGAGGTAGCGTTCCCCGGTCACAATTATAAGATCGTGGTTTCAAATCCTGGTGGGGTGAGGTGTTGATTATATGTAGAAGTCCGCGTGCTTTATTGGGCTAATGAAATATATATGGATCCTCTCGTTTCGAAGCTGCATTTGGTAAAACGTTGCTCTGATCATCTAAGCGGCACGAGTGGTCCCCATTAGAGGTTCACGGCGCCATTAGCTCGTTAAACAGGCTTTGTGTGAAATATAGCAGAGTCTAGGACTGCTTTTATTGTCCTGGTTGTCCAGAGGTAGCGTTCCCCGGTCACAATTATAAGATCGTGGGTTCAAATCCTGGTGGGGTGAGGTGTTGATTATATGTAGAAGTCCGCGTGCTTTATTGGGCTAATGAAATATATATGGATCCTCGTGTTTCGAAGCCGCATTTGGTAAAACGTGGCTCTGATCACCTAAGCGGCATGGGTGGCCCCCATAAGAGGTTCACGGCGCCATAAGCTCGTTGAACAGGCTTTGTGTGAAATATAGCAGAGTCTAGGACTGCTTTTATTATCCTGGTGGCCCAGAGGTAGCGATCCCCGGTCACAATTATAATATCGTGGGTTTAAATCCTGGTGGGGTGAGGTGTTGATTGTATGTAGAAGTCCACATGCTTTATTGGGCTAATGAAAAATATATGGATCATCGTGTTTCGATGCAGCATTTGGTAAAACGTTGCTCTGATCACCTAAGCGGCACGGGTGGTCCCCATGAGAGGTTCACGGCGCCATAAGCTCTTTGAACAGGCTTTGTATGAAATATAGCAGTGTCTAGGACTGCTTTTATTGTCCTGGTGGCCCAGACGTAGCATTCCCCGGTCACAATTATAAGATCGTGGCTTCAAATCCTGGTGGGGTGAGGCGTTGATTAAATGTAGAAGTCCGCGTGCTTTATTGGGCTAATGAAATATATATGGATCCTCGTGTTTTGAAGCCGCATTCTATAAAACGTTGCTCTGATCACCTAAGCGGCACGGGTGGTCCCTTATAGTGGTTCACAGCGCCATAAGCTCTTTGAACAGGATTTGTGTGAAATATATCAGAGTCTAGGACTGCTTATAGTGTCCTGGTGGCCCATAGGTAGCGTTCCTCGGGCACAATTATAAGATCGTGGGTTCGAATCCTGGTGGAGTGAGGTGTTGATTATATGTAGAAGTCCACGTGCTCTATTGGGCTAATGAAATATATATGGATCCTTGTGTTTCGAAGTCGGATTTGGTAAAACGTTGCTCTGATCACCTATGCGGCACGGATGGTCCCCATTAGAGGTTCACAGCGCCATAAGCTCGTTGAACAGGCTTTGTGTGAAATATAGCAGAGTCTAGGACTGCTTTTATTGTCCTGGTGGCCCAGACGTAGCGTTCCTCGGTCACAATTATAAGATCGTGGTTTCGAATCCTGGTGGAGTGAGGTGTTGATTATATGTAGAAGTCCACGTGCTCTTTTGGGCAAATGAAATATATATGGATCCTTGTGTTTCGAAGTCGGATTTGGTAAAACGTTGCTCTGATCACCTAAGCGGCACGGGTGGTCCCCCATAGTGGTTCACAGCGCCATAAGCTCGTTGAACAGGATTTGTGTGAAATAAATCAGAGTCTAAGACTGCTTATAGTGTCCTGGTGGCCCATAGGTAGCGTTCCTCGGTCACAATTATAAGATCGTGGTTTCGAATCCTGGTGGAGTGAGGTGTTGATTATATGTAGAAGTCCACGTGCTCTATTGGGCTAATGAAATATATATGGATCCTTGTGTTTCCAAGTCGGATTTGGTAAAACGATGCTCTGATCACCTAAGCGGCACGGATGGTCCCCATTAGAGGTTCACAGCGCCATAAGCGCGTTGAACAGGCTTTGTGTGAAATATAGCAGAGTCTAGGACTGCTTTTATTGTCCTGGTGGCCCAAAGGTAGCGTTCCCCGGTCACAATTAGAAGATCGTGGGTTCGAATCCATGTGGGGTGAGGTGTTGATTATATGGAGAAGCCGCGTGCTTTATTGGGGAAATTTAATATATATGGATCCTCGTGTTTTGAAGCCGGATCTGGTAAAACGTTGCTCTGATCACCTAAGCGGCACGGGTGGTCCCCATTAGAGGTTTACGGCGCCATAAGCTCGTTGATCGGCTTTGTTTGATACATAGTAGAGTCTAGGACTGCTTTTATTGTCCTGGTGGCCCAGAGGTAGCATACCCCGGTCACAATTATAAGATCGTGGGTTTGAATCCTGGTGGGGTGAGGTGTTGATTATATGTAGAAGTCCGAGTGCTTTATTGGGTTAATGAAATATATATGGATCCTCGTGTTTCCAAGCCGCATTTGGTAAAACGTTGCTCTGATCACCTAAGCGGCACGGGTGGTCCCCAATAGTGGTTCACGGTGACATAAGCTCGTTGAACAGGCTTTATGTGAAATATAACAGAGTCTAGGACTGCTTATAGTGTCCTGGTGGCCCATAGGTAGCGTTCCTCGGTCACAATTATAAGATCGTGGGTTCGAATCCTAGTGGGGTGAGGTGTTGATTATATGTAGAAGTGCGCGTGCTTTATTGGGCTAATGAAATATATTTGGATCCTCGTGTATCGAAGCCAGATTTGGTAAAACGTTGCTTTGATCACCTAAGCGGCACGGATGGTCCCTATTAGAGGTTCACAGCGCCATAAGCTCGTTGAACAGGCTTTGTGTGAAATATAGCAGAGTCTAGGACTGCGTTTATTGTCCTGGTGGCCCAGAGGTATCGTTCTCCGGTCACAATTAGAAGATCGTGGGTTCGAATCCTGGCGGGGTGAGGTGTTGAGTATATGTAGAAGTCCGCGTGCTTTATTGGGCTAATGAAATATATATGGATCCTCGTGTTTTGAAGCCGCATTTGGTAAAACGTTGCTCTGATCACCTAAGCAGCACGGGTGGTCCCCATTAGAGGTTCATGGCGCCATAAGGTCGTTGAACAGGCTTTGTGTGAAATATAGTAGAGTCTAGGACTGCTTTTATTGTCCTTGTGGCCCAGAGGTAGCGTTCCCCGGTCACAATTATAAAATCATGGGTTCAAATCCTGGTGGTGTGAGGTGTTGATTATATGTAGAATTCCGCGTGCTTTATTGGGCTAATGAAATATATATGGATCCTCGTGTTTCCAAGACGGATTTGGTAAAACGTTGCTCTGATCACATAAGCGGCATGGGTGGTCCCCATTAGAGGTTCATGGCGCCATAAGGTCGTTGAACAGGATTTGTTTGATATATATAGTAGAGTCTAGGACTGCTTTTATTGTCCTGGTGGCCCAGAGGTAGCATACCCCGGTCACAATTATAAGATCGTGGGTGTGAATCCTGGTGGGGTGAGGTGTTGATTATATGTAGAAGTCCGAGTGCTTTATTGGGTTAATGAAATATATATGGATCCTCGTGTTTCCAAGCCGGATCTGGTAAAACTTTGCTCTGATCACCCAAGCGGCACGGGTGGTCCCCATTAGAAGTTCATGGCGCCATAAGGTAGTTGAACAGGCTTTGTGTGAAATATAGTAGAGTCTAGGACTGCTTTTAGTGTCCTGATGGCCCAGAGGTAGCGTTCCCCGGTCACAATTATAAGATCGTAGGTAAAAATCCAGGTGGGGAGAGGTGTTGATTATATGTAGAAGTGCTCATGCTTTATTGGGCTAATGAAACATATATAGATCCTCGTGTTTCCAGGCCGGATTTGGTAAAACATTGCTCTGATCACCTAAGCGACACGGGTGGTTCCCTATAGTGGTTCACAGCGCCATAAGCTCGTTGAACAGGCTTTGTGTGAAATATAACAGAGTCTAGGACTGCTTATAGTGTCCTGGTGGCCCATAGGTAGCGTTCCTCGGTCACAATTATAAGATCGTGGGTTCGAATCCTAGTGGAGTGAGGTGTTGATTATATGTAGAACTCCGCGTGCTCTATTGGGATAATGAAATATATATGGATCCTTGTGTTTCTAAGCCGGATTTGGTAAAACGTTGCTCTGATCACCTAAGCGGCACGGGTGGTCCCCATTAGAGGTTCATGGCGCCATAAGGTCGTTGAACAAGCTTTGTGTGAAATATAGTAGAGTCTAGGACTGCTTTTAGTGTCCTGATGGCCCAGAGGTAGCGTTCCCCGGTCACAATTATAAGATCGTAGGTAAAAATCCAGGTGGGGAGAGGTGTTGATTATATGTAGAAGTGCGCGTGCTTTATTGGGCTAATGAAACATATATAGATCCTCGTGTTTCCATGCCGGATTTGGTAAAACATTGCTCTGATCACCTAAGCGACACGGGTGGTTCCCTATAGTGGTTCACAGCGCCATAAGCTCGTTGAACAGGCTTTGTGTGAAATATAGCAGAGTCTAGGAGTGCTTTTATTGTCCTGGTGGCCCAGAGGTAGCGTTCCCCGGTCACAATTATAAGATCGTGGGTGCAAATCCTGGTGGGGTGAGGAGTTGATTATATGTAGAAGGCCGCGTGCTCTATTGGGCTAATGAAATATATATGGATCCTAGTGTTTCGAAGCCGCATTTGGTTAAACGTTGCTCTGATCACCTAAGCGGCACGGGTGGTCCCCAATAGTGGTTCACAGCGCCATAAGCTCGTTGAACAGGCTTTGTGTGAAATATAACAGAGTCTAGGACTGCTTTTATTGTCCTGGTGGCCCAGAGGTAGCATACCCCGGTCACAATTATAAGATCGTGGGTGTGAATCCTGGTGGGGTGAGGTGTTGATTATATGTAGAAGTCCGAGTGCTTTATTGGGTTAATGAAATATATATGGATCCTCGTGTTTCCAAGCCGGATCTGGTAAAACTTTGCTCTGATCACCCAAGCGGCACGGTGGTCCCCATTAGAAGTTCATGGCGCCATAAGGTAGTTGAACAGGCTTTGTGTGAAATATAGTAGAGTCTAGGACTGCTTTTAGTGTCCTGATGGCCCAGAGGTAGCGTTCCCCGGTCACAATTATAAGATCGTAGGTAAAAATCCAGGTGGGGAGAGGTGTTGATTATATGTAGAAGTGCTCATGCTTTATTGGGCTAATGAAACATATATAGATCCTCGTGTTTCCAGGCCGGATTTAGTAAAACATTGCTCTGATCACCTAAGCGACACGGGTGGTTCCCTATAGTGGTTCACAGCGCCATAAGCTCGTTGAACAGGCTTTGTGTGAAATATAACAGAGTCTAGGACTGCTTATAGTGTCCTGGTGGCCCATAGGTAGCGTTCCTCGGTCACAATTATAAGATCGTGGGTTCGAATCCTAGTGGAGTGAGGTGTTGATTATATGTAGAAGTCCGCGTGCTCTATTGGGATAATGAAATATATATGGATCCTTGTGTTTCTAAGCCGGATTTGGTAAAACGTTGCTCTGATCACCTAAGCGGCACGGGTGGTCCCCATTAGAGGTTCATGGCGCCATAAGGTCGTTGAACAAGCTTTGTGTGAAATATAGTAGAGTCTAGGACTGCTTTTAGTGTCCTGATGGCCCAGAGGTAGCGTTCCCCGGTCACAATTATAAGATCGTAGGTAAAAATCCAGGTGGGGAGAGGTGTTGATTATATGTAGAAGTGCGCGTGCTTTATTGGGCTAATGAAACATATATAGATCCTCGTGTTTCCATGCCGGATTTGGTAAAACATTGCTCTGATCACCTAAGCGACACGGGTGGTTCCCTATAGTGGTTCACAGCGCCATAAGCTCGTTGAACAGGCTTTGTGTGAAATATAGCAGAGTCTAGGAGTGCTTTTATTGTCCTGGTGGCCCAGAGGTAGCGTTCCCCGGTCACAATTATAAGATCGTGGGTGCAAATCCTGGTGGGGTGAGGAGTTGATTATATGTAGAAGGCCGCGTGCTCTATTGGGCTAATGAAATATATATGGATCCTAGTGTTTCGAAGCCGCATTTGGTTAAACGTTGCTCTGATCACCTAAGCGACACGGGTGGTTCCCTATAGTGGTTCACAGCGCCATAAGCTCGTTGAACAGGCTTTGTGTGAAATATAACAGAGTCTAGGACTGCTTATAGTGTCCTGGTGGCCCAGAGGTAGCGTTCCTCGGTCACAATTATAAGATCGTGGGTTGGAATCCTGGTGGAGTGAGGAGTTGATTATATGTAGAAGGCCGCGTGCTCTATTGGGCTAATGAAATATATATGGATCCTTGTATTTCGAAGCCGGATTTGGTAAAACGTTGCTCTGATCACCTAAGCGGCACGGGTGGTCTCCATTAGAGGTTTACGGCGCCATAAGCTCGTTGAACAGGCTTTGTTTGATATATAGTAGAGTCTAGGACTGCTTTTATTGTCCTGGTGGCCCAGAGGTAGCATACCCCGGTCACAATTATAAGATCGTGGGTTTGAATCGTGGTGGGGTGAGGTGTTGATTATATGTAGAAGTCCGAGTGCTTTATTGGGTTAATGAAATATATATGGATCCTCGTGGTTCCAAGCCGGATCTGGTAAAACGTTGCTCTGATCACCTAAGCGGCACGGGTGGTCCCCATTAGAGGTTCATAGCGCCATAAGGTCGTTGAACAGGCTTTGTGTGAAATATAGTAGAGTCTAGGACTGCTTTTAGTGTCCTGATGGCCCAGAGGTAGCGTTCCCCGGTCAGATCGTAGGTAAAAATCCAGGTGGGGAGAGGTGTTGATTATATGTAGAAGTGCGCGTGCTTTATTGGGCTTATGAAACATATATAGATCCTCGTGTTTCCAGGCCGGATTTGGTAAAACATTGCTCTGATCACCTAAGCGACACGGGTGGTTCCCTATAGTGGTTCACAGCGCCATAAGCTCGTTGAACAGGCTTTGTGTGAAATATAGCAGAGTCTAGGAGTGCTTTTATTGTCCTGGTGGCCCAGAGGTAGCGTTCCCCGGTCACAATTATAAGATCGTGGGTGCAAATCCTGGTGGGGTGAGGTGTTGATTATATGTAGAAGTCCGAGTGCTTTTTTGGGGTATGAAATATATATGGATCCTTGTGTTTCGAAGCAGCATTTGGTAAAACGTTGCTCTGATCACCTAAGCGGCATGGGTGGTCCCCATTAGAGGTTCACGGCGCCATAAGCTCGTTAAACAGGCTTTGTATGAAATATAACAGAGTCTAGGACTGCTTTTATTGTCCTGGTGGCCCACAGGTAGCGTTCCCCAGTCACAATTATAAGTTCGTGGGTTCAAATCCTGGTGGGGTGAGGTGTTGATTATATGTAGAAGTCCGAGTGCTTTATTGGGCTAATGAAATATATTTGAATCCTCGTGTTTCGAAGCTGCATTTGGTAAAACGTTGCTCTGATCACATAAGCGGCACGGGTGGGCCCCATTAGAGGTTTCACAGCGCCAAAATCTCGTTGAACACGATTTGTGTGAAATATAGCAGAGTCTAGGAATTCTTTTATTGTCCTGGTGGCCCAGACGTAGCGTTCCCCGGTCACAATTATAAGATCGTGGCTTCAAATCCTGGTGGGGTGAGGCGTTGATTATATGTAGAAGTCCGCGTGCTTTATTGGGCTAATGAAATATATATGGATCCTCGTGTTTTGAAGCCGCATGTGGTAAAACGTTGCTCTGATCACCTAAGCGGCATGGGTGGTCCCCATTAGAGAATCACGGCGCCATAAGCTCGTTGAACAGGCTTAGTGTGAAATATAGCAGAGTTTAGGACTGCTTTTATTGTCCTGGTGGCCCAGAGGTAGCGTTCCCCGGTCACAATTATAAGATCGTGGGGTCAAATCCTGGTGGGGTGAGGTGTTGATTATATGTAGAAGTCCGCGTGCTCTATGGGGCTAATGAAATATATATGGATCCTAGTGTTTCGAAGCCGCATTTGGTTAAACGTTGCTCTGATCACCTAAGCGTCACGGGTGGTCCCCTATAGTGGTTCACATTGCCATAAGCTCGTTGAACAGGCTTTGTGTGAAATATAACAGAGTCTAGGACTGCTTATAGTGTCCTGGTGGCCCATAGGTAGCGTTCCTCGGTCACAATTATAAGACCGTGGTTTCGAATCCTGGTGGAGTGAGGTGTTGATTATATGTAGAAGTCCACGTGCTCTTTTGGGCTAATGAAATATATTTGGATCCTTGTGTTTCGAAGTCGGATTTGGTAAAACGTTGCTCTGATCACCTAAGCGGCACGGATGGTCCCCATTAGAGGTTCCCAGCGCCATAAGCTCGTTGAACAGGCTTTGTGTGAAATATAGCAGAGTCTAGGACTGCTTTTATTGTCCTGGTGGCCCAGAGGTAGCGTTCCCCGGTCAAAATTAGAAGATCGTGGGTTCGAATCCTGGTGGGGTGAGGTGTTGATTATATGGAGAAGCCGCGTGCTTTATTGGGGAAATTTAATATATATGGATCCTCGTGTTTTGAAGCCGGATCTGGTAAAACGTTGCTCTGATCACCTAAGCGGCACGGGTGGTCCCCATTAGAGGTTTACGGTGCCATAAGCTCGTTGATCGGCTTTGTTTGATATATAGTAGAGTCTAGGACTGCTTTTATTGTCCTGGTGGCCCAGAGGTAGCATACCCCGGTCACTATTATCAGATCGTGGGTTTGAATCCTGGTGGGGTGAGGTGTTGATTATATGTAGAAGTCCGAGTGCTTTATTGGGTTAATAAAATATATATGGATCCTCGTGTTTCCAAGCCGGATCTGGTAAAACGTTGCTCTGATCACCTAAGCGGCACGGGTGGTCCCCATTAGAGGTTCATGGCGCCATAAGGTCGTTGAACAGGCTTTGTGTGAAATATAGTAGAGTCTAGGACTGCTTTTAGTGTCCTGATGGCCCAGAGGTAGCGTTCCCCGGTCACAATTATAAGATCCTAGGTAAAACTCCAGGTGGGGAGAGGTGTTGATTATATGTAGAAGTGCGCGTGCTTTATTTGGCTAATGAAACATATATAGGTCCTCGTGTTTCCAGGCCGGATTTGGTAAAACATTGCTCTGATCACCTAAGCGACACGGGTGGTTCCCTATAGTGGTTCACAGCGCCATAAGCTCGTTGAACAGGCTTTGTGTGAAATATAGCAGAGTCTAGGAGTGCTTTTATTGTCCTGGTGGCCCAGAGGTAGCGTTCCCCGGTCACAATTATAAGATCGTGGGTTCAAATCCTGGTGGGGTGAGGTGTTGATTATATGTAGAAGTCCGCGTGCTTTATTGGGCTATGAAATATATATGGATCCTTGTGTTTCGAAGCAGCATTTGGTAAAACGTTGCTCTGATCACCTAAGCGGCATGTGTGGTCCCCATTAGAGGTTCACGGCGCCATAAGCTCGTTAAACAGGCTTTGTGTGAAATATATCAGAGTCTAGTACTGCTTTTATTGTCCTGGTGGCCCACAGGTAGCGTTCCCCAGTCACAATTATAAGTTCGTGGGTTCAAATCCTGGTGGGGTGAGGTGTTGATTATATGTAGAAGTCCGAGTGCTTTATTGGGCTAATGAAATATATTTGAATCCTCGTGTTTCGAAGCTGCATTTGGTAAAACGTTGCTCTGATCACATAAGCGGCACAGGTGGGCCCCATTAGAGGTTCACGGCGCCGTAATCTCGTTGAACACGATTTGTGTGAAATATAGCAAAGTCTAGGAATTCTTTTATTGTCCTGGTGGCCCAGACGTAGCGTTCCCCGGTCACAATTATAAGATCGTTGCTTCAAATCCTGGTGGGGTGAGGCGTTGATTATATGTAGAAGTCCGCGTGCTTTATTGGGCTAATGAAATATATATGGATCCTCGTGTTTTGAAGCCGCATGTGGTAAAACGTTGCTCTGATCACCTAAGCGGCATGGGTGGTCCCCATTAGAGAATCACGGCGCCATAAGCTCGTTGAACAGGCTTAGTGTGAAATATAGCAGAGTTTAGGACTGCTTTTATTGTCCTGGTGGCCCAGAGGTAGCGTTCCCCGGTCACAATTATAAGATCGTGGGGTCAAATCCTGGTGGGGTGAGGTGTTGATTATATGTAGAAATCCGCGTGCTTTATGGGGCTAATGAAATATATATGGATCCTAGTGTTTCGAAGCGGCATTTGGTTAAACGTTGCTCTGATCACCTAAGGGCACGGGTGGTCCCCTATAGTGGTTCACAGCGCCATAAGCTCGTTGAACAGGCTTTGTGTGAAATATAACAGAGTCTAGGACTGCTTATAGTGTCCTGGTGGCCCATAGGTAGCGTTTCTCGGTCACAATTATAAGATCGTGGGTTCGAATCCTGGTGGAGTGAGGTGTTGATTATATGTAGAAGGCTGCGTGCTCTATTGGGCTAATGAAATATATATGGATCCTTGTGTTTCGAAGCCGGATTTGGTAAAACGTTGCTCTGATCACCTAAGCGGCACGGATGGTCCCCATTAGAGGTTCACAGCGCCATAAGCTCGTTGAACAGGCTTTTTGTGAAATATAGCAGAGTCTAGGACTACTTTTATTGTCCTGGTGGCCCAGAGGTAGCGTTCCCCGGTCACAATTAGAAGATCGTGGGTTCGAATACTGGTGGGGTGAGGTGTTGATCATATGTAGAAGCCGCTTGCTTTATTGGGCAAAAGAAATATATATGGATCCTCGTGTTTCGAAGCCGCATTTGGTAAAACGTTGCTCTGATCACCTAAGCGGCACGGGTGGTCCCCATTAGAGGTTCACGGCGCCATAAGCTCGTTAAACAGGCTTTTTGTGAAATATGGCAGAGTCTAGGACTGCTTTTATTGTCCTGGTGGCCCAGAGGCAGCGTTCCCCGGTCACAATTATAAGATCGTGGCTTCAAATCCTGGTGGGGTGAGGCGTTGATTATATGTAGAAGTCCGCGTGCTTTATTGGGCTAATGAAATATATATGGATCCTTGTTTTTCGAAGCCGCATTTGGTAAAACGTTGCTCTGATCACCTACGCGGCATGGGTGGTCTTCTATAGTGGTTCACAGCGCCATAAGCTCGTTGAACAGGCTTTGTGTGAAATATAGTAGAGTCTAGGACTGCTTTTATTGTCTTGGTGGCCCAGAGGTAGCATACCCCGGTCACAAATATAAGATCGTGGGTTTGAATCCTGGTGGGGTGAGGTGTTGATTATATGTAGTAGCCCGAGTTCTTTATTGGGCTAATGAAATATATATGGATCCTCGTGTTTCCAAGCTGGATTTGGTAAAACGTTGCTCTTATCACCTAAGCGGCACGGGTGGTCCCCAATAGTGGTTCACGGTGCCATAAGCTCGTTGAAAGGGCTATATGTGAAATATAACAGAGTCTAGGACTGCTTATAGTGTCCTGGTGGCCCATAGGTAGCGTTCCTCGGTCACAATTATAAGATCGTCGGTTTGAATCCTAGTGGGGTGAGGTGTTGATTATATGTAGAAGTCCGCGTGCTTTATTGGGCTAATGAAATATATATGGATCCTCGTGTATCGAAGCCGGATTTGGTAAAACGTTGCATTGATCACCTAAGCGGCACGGATGGTCCCCATTAGAGGTTCACGGCGCCATAATCTCGTTGAACACGATTTGTGTGAAATATAGCAGAGTCTAGGAATTGTTTTATTGTCCTGGTGGCCCAGACGTAGCGTTCCCCGGTCACAATTATAAGATCGTTGCTTCAAATCCTGGTGGGGTGAGGCGTTGATTATATGTAGAAGTCCGCGTGCTTTATTGGGCTAATGAAATATATATGGATCCTCGTGCTTCGAAGCCGCATTTGGTAAAACGTTGCTCCGATCACCTAAGCCGCATGGGTGGTCCCCATCAGAGGTTCACGGCGCCATAAGCTCGTTGAACAGGTTTTGTGTGAAATATAGCAGAGTCTAGGACTGCTTTTATTGTCCTGGTGGCCCAGAGGTAGCGTTCCCCGGTCACAATTATAAGATCGTGGGTCAAATCCTGGTGGGGTGAGGTGTTGATTAAATGTAGAAGTCCACGTGCTTTATTGGGCTAATGAAATATATATGGATCCTTCTTGTTTCGAAGCCGCATTTGGTAAAATGTTGGTCTGATCACCTGCTGGGCACGGGTGGTCCCCTATAGTGGTTCACAGCGCCATAAGCTCGTTGAACAGGCTTTGTGTGAAATATAACAGAGTCTAGGACTGCTTATAGTGTCCTGGTGGCCCATAGGTAGCGTTTCTCGGTCACAATTATTAGATCGTGGGTTCGAATCCTGGTGGAGTGAGGTGTTGATTATATGTAGAAGGCCGCCTGCTCTATTGGGCTAATGAAATATATATGGATCCTTGTGTTTCGAAGCCGGATTTGGTAAAACGTTGCTCTGATCACCTAAGCGGCACGGATGGTCCCCATTAGAGGTTCACAGCGCCATAAGCTCGTTGAACAGGCTTTTTCTGAAATATAGCAGAGTCTAGGACTGCTTTTATTGTCCTGGTGGCCCAGAGGTAGCGTTTCCCGGTCACAATTAGAAGATCGTGGGTTCGAATACTGGTGGGGTGAGGTGTTGATCATATGTAGAAGCCGCTTGCTTTATTGGGCAAATGAAATATATATGGATCCTCGTGTTTCGAAGCCGTGACGGTAAAACGTTGCTCTGATCACCTGCCGCACGGGTGGTCCCCATTAGAGGTTCACGGCGCCATAAGCTCGTTAAACAGGCTTTTGTGAAATATGGCAGAGGCTCTAGGACTGCTTTTTATTGTCCTGGTGGCCCAGAGGTAGCGTTCCCGGTCACAATTATAAGATCGTGGCTCAAATCCTGTGGGGTGAGGCGTTGATTATATGTAGAAGTCCGCTGCTTTATTGTTGGGCTAATTTGCAAATATATATGGATCCTTGTGTTTCGAAGCCGCATTTGGTAAAACGTTGCTCTGATCACCTACGCGGCATGGGTGGTCTTCTATAGTGGGTCACAGCGCCATAAGCTCGTTGAACAGGCTTTGTGTGAAATATAGTAGAGTCTAGGACTGCTTTTATTGTCTTGGTGGCCCAGAGGTAGCATACCCCGGTCACAAATATAAGATCGTGGGTTTAAATCCTGGTGGGGTGAGGTGTTGATTATATGTAGTAGCCCGAGTTCTTTATTGGGCTAATGAAATATATATGGATCCTCGTGTTTCCAAGCCGGATTTGGTAAAACGTTGCTCTTATCACCTAAGCGGCACGGGTGGTCCCCAATAGTGGTTCACGGTGCCATAAGCTCGTTGAACAGGCTATATGTGAAATATAACAGAGTCTAGGACTGCGTATAGTGTCCTGGTGGCCCATAGGTAGCGTTCCTCGGTCACAATTATAAGATCGTGGGTTCGAATCCTAGTGGGGTGAGGTGTTGATTATATGTAGAAGTGCGCGTGCTTTATTGGGCTAATGAAATATATATGGATCCTCGTGTATCGAAGCCAGATTTGGTAAAACGTTGCTTTGATCACCTAAGCGGCACGGATGGTCCCTATTAGAGGTTCACAGCGCCATAAGCTCGTTGAACAGGCTTTGTGTGAAATATAGCAGAGTCTAGGACTGCTTTTATTGTCCTGGTGGCCCAGAGGTAGCGTCCCCCGGTCACAATTATAAGATTTGGGGTTCAAATCCTGGTGGTGTGAGGTGTTGATTATATGCAGAAGTCCGCGTGCTTTACTGGGCTAATGAAATATATATGGATCCTCGTGTTTCGAAGCCGCATTTGGTAAAACGTTGCTCTGATCACCTAAGCGGCACGAGTGGTCCCTATTAGAGGTTCACGGCGCCATAATCTCGTTGAACAGGCTTTGTGTGAAATATAGCAGAGTCTAGGACTGCTTTTATTGTCCTGGTGGCCCATAGGTAGCGTTTCCTCGCCGCCACAATTATATAAGATCGTGGGTTCGGAATCCTGTGAGTGCGAGGTGTTGATTATATGTAGAAGTCCACGTGCTTTATTGGGCTAATGAAATATATATGGATCCTCGGGTTTCGAAGCCGCATTTGGTAAAACGTTGCTCGGATCACCTAAGCGGCATGGGTGGTCCCCATTAGAGGTTCACGGCGCCATAAGCTCGTTGAACAGGCCTTGTGTGAAATATAGCAGAGTCTAAGACTGCTTTTATTGTCCTGGTGGCCCAGAGGTAGCGTTCCCCGGTCACAATTATAAGATCGTGGGTTCAAATCCTGGTGGGGTGAGGTGTTGATTAAATGTAGAAGTCCGCGTGCTTTATTGGGCAAATGAAATATATATGGATCCTCGTATTTGGAAGTCGCGACGGTAAAACGTTGCCTGATCACCTAAGCGCACGTGGTGGTCCCCATTAGAGGCCACGGCGCCATAAGCGCTGCTGAACAAGTTTTGTGGTGAAATATAGCAGAGCTCAGGACTGCTTTTATTTTCCTGGTGGCCCAGAGGTAGCGTTCCCCGGTCACAATTATAAGATTGTGGGTTTAAATCCAGGTAGGGTGAGGTGTTGATTATATGTAGAAGTCCGCGTGCTTTATTGGGCTAATGAAATATATATGGATCCTTGTGTTTCGAAGTCGCATTTGGTAAAACGTTGCTCTGATCTCCTAAGCGGCACGGGTGGTCCCCTATAGTGGTTCACTGCGCCATAAGCTCGTTGAACAGGCTTTGTGTGAAATATCGTAGAGTCTAGGACTGCTTTTATTGTCCGTGTGGCCCAGAGGTAGCATACCCCGGTCACAATTATAACATTGTGGGTTTGAATCCTGGTGGGGTGAGGTGTTGATTATATGTAGAAGTCCGAGTGCATTATTGGGCTAATGAAATATATATGGATCCTCGTGTTTCCAAGCCGGATATGGTAAAACGTTGCTCTAATCACCTAAGCGGCACGGTTGTCCCCATTAGAGGTTCATGGCGCTATAATTTCGTTGAACAGGCTTTGTGTGAAATATAACAGAGTCTAGGACTGCTTATAGTATCCTGGTGGCCCATAAGTAGCGTTCCTCGGCCACAATTATAAGATCGTGGGTTCGAATCCTGGTGGAGTGAGGTGTTGAATATATGTAGAAGTCCGCGTGGTCTTTTGGGCTAATGAAATATATATGGATCCTTGTGTTTCGAAGCCGGATTTGGTAAAACGTTGCTCTGATCACATAAGCGGCACGGATGGTCCCCATTAGAGGTTCACAGCGCCATAAGCTCGTTGAACAGGCTTTTTGTGAAATATAGCAGAGTCTAGGACTGCTTTTATTGTCCTGGTGGCCCAGAGGTAGCGTTCCCCGGTCACAATTAGAAGATCGTGGGTTCGAATCCTGGTGAAGTGAGGTGTTGATTGTATGTAGAAGTCCGCATGCTCTATTTGGTTAATGAAATATATGTGGGTCCTCGTGTTTCGAAGCCGGATTTGGAAAAACGTTGCTCTGATCACCTAAGTGGGACAGATGGTCCCCATTAGAGGTTCACAGCGCCATAAGCTCGTTGAACAGGCTTTGTGTGAAATATAGCAGAGTCTAGGACTGCTTTTAATGTCTTGGTGGCCCAGAGGTATCGTTCCCCGGTCACAATTAGAAGATCGTGGGTTCGAATCCTGGTGGGGTGAGGTGTTGATTATATGTAGAAGTCCGCGTGCTTTATTGGGCTAATGAAATATATATGGATCCTCGTGTTTTGAAGCCGCATTTGGTAAAACGTTGCTCTGATCACCTAAGCGGCACGGGCGGTCCCCATTAGAGGTTCATGGTGCCATAAGGTCGTTGAACAGGCTTTGTGTGAAATATAGTAGAGTGTAGGACTGCCTTTATTGTCCTGGTGGCCCAGACGTAGCGTTCCCCGGTCACAATTATAAGATCGTGGGTTCAAATCCTGGTGGGGTGAGGTGTTGATTATATGTAGAAGTCCGCGTGCTTTATTGGGCTAATGAAATATATATGGATCCTAGTGTTTCGAAGCCGCATTTGGTAAAACGTTACTCTGATCACCTAAGCGGCACGGGTGTTCCCCTATTGTGGTTCACAGCGCCATAAGCTCGTTGAACAGGCTTTATGTGAAATATAACAGAGTCTAGGACTGCTTATAGTGTCCTGGTGGTCCATAGGTAGCGTTCCTTGGTCACAATTATAAGATCGTGGGTTCGAATCCTTGTGGAGTGAGGTGTTGATTATATGTAGAAGTCCGCGTGCTCTATTGGGATAATGAAATATATATGGATCCTTGTGTTTCTAAGCCGGATTTGATAAAACGTTGCTCTGATCACCTAAGCGGCACGGATGGTCCCCATTAGAGGTTCACAGCGCCATAAGCTAGTTGAACAGGCTTTGTGTGAAATATAGCAGAGTCTAGGACTGCTTTTATTGTCCTGGTGGCCCATAGGTAGCGTTCCTCGGTCACAATTATAGGATCGTGGGTTCGAATCCTGGTGAAGTGAGGTGTTGATTATATGTAGAAGTCCGCTTGCTTTATTGGGTTAATGAAATATATGTGGGTCCTCGTGTTTCGAAGCCGGATTTGGTAAAAAGTTACTCTGATCACCTAAGCGGGACGGATGGTCCCCATTAGAGGTTCACAGCGCCATAAGCTCGTTGAAGAGGCTTTGTGTGAAATATAGCAGAGTCTAGGACTGCTTTTATTGTCCTGGTGGCCCAGGGTATCGTTCCCCACGGTCACAATTAAAAAGATGCGTGGGTTCCAGCGATCCTGGTAAAGGTGAGGTGTTGATTATATGTAGAAGTCCACGTGCTTTATTGGGCTAATGAAATATATATTGATCCTCGTGTTTCGAAGCCGCATTTGGTAAAACGTTGCTCTGATCATCTAAGCGGCATGGGTGGTCCCCATTAGAGGTTCACGGCGCCATTAGCTCGTTAAACAGGCTTTGTGTGCAATATAGAAGAGTCTAGGACTGCTTTTATTGTCCTGGTGGCCCAGAGGTAGCGTTCCCCGGTCACAATTATAAGATTGTGGGTTTAAATCATGGTGGGGTTAGGTGTTGATTATATGTAGAAGTCCGCGTGCTTTATTGGGCTAATGAAATATATATGGATCCTCGTGTTTCGAAGCCACATTTGGTAAAACGTTGCTCTGATCACCTAAGCGGCATGGGTGGTCCCCATGAGAGGTTCACGGCGCCATAAGCTCTTTGAACAGGCTTTGTGTGAAACATAGCAGAGTCTAGGACTGCTTTTATTGTCCTGGTGGCCCAGAGGTAGCATTCCCCGGTCACAATTATAAGATCGTGGGTTCAAATGCTGGTGGGGTGAGGTGTTGATTATATGTAGAAGTCTGCGTGCTTTATTGGGCTAATGAAAAATATATGGATCCTCGGGTTTCGAAGCCGCATTTGGTAAAACGTTGCTCTGATTACCTAAGCGGCACGGGTGGTCCCCTATAGTGGTTCACAGCTCCATAAGTTCGTTTAACAGGATTTGTGTGAAATATATCAGAGTCTAGGACTGCTTATAGTGTCCTGGTGGCCCATAGGTAGCGTTCCTCGGTCACAATTATAAGATCGTGGGTTCGAATCCTGGTGGAGTGAGGTGTTGATTATATGTAGAAGTCCACGTGCTCTATTGGGCTAATGAAATATATATGGATCCTTGTGTTTCGAAGTCGGATTTGGTAAAACGTTGCTCTGATCACCTAAGCAGCACGGATGGTCCCCATTAGAGGTTTACGGCGCCATAAGCTCGTTGAACAGGCTTTGTGTGAAATATAGCAGAGTCTAGGACTGCTTTTATTGTCCTGGTGGCCCAGAGGTAGTGTTCCCCGGTCACAATTATAAGATCGTGGCTTCAAATCCTGGTGGGGTGAGGCGTTGATTATATGTAGAAGTCCGCGTGCTTTATTGGGCTAATGAAATATATATGGATCCTCGTGTTTTGAAGCCGCATTTGGTAAAACGTTGCTCTGATTACCTAAGCGGCACGGGTGATCCCCATTAGTGGTTCATGGCGCCATAATTTCGTTGAACAGGCTTTGTGTGAAATATAACAGAGTCTAGGACTGCTTATAGTATCCTGGTGGCCCATAGGTAGCGTTCCTCGGTCACAATTATAAGATCGTGGGTTCGAATCCTGGGGGAGTGAGGTGTTGATTATATGTAGAAGTCCGCGTGCTCTTTTGGGCTTATGAAATATATATGGATCTTTGTGTTTCGAAGCCGGATTTGATAAAACGTTGCTCTGATCACCTAAGCGGCACGGATGGTCCCCATTAGAGGTTCACAGCGCCATAAGCTCGTTGAACAGGCTTTTTGAGAAATATAGCAGAGTCTAGGACTGCTTTTATTGTCCTGGTGGCCCAGAGGTAGCGTTCCCCGGTCACAATTAGAAGATCGTGGGTTCGAATCCTGGTGAGGTGAGGTGTTGATCATATGTAGAAGCCGCTTGCTTTATTGGTCAAATGAAATATATATGGATCCTCGTGTTTTGATGCCGCAGATGGTAAAACGTTGCTCTGATCACCTAAGCGGCACGGGTGGTCCCCATTAGAGGTTCACGGCGCCATAAGCTCGTTGAACAGGCTTTGTGTGAAATATAGCAAAGTCTAGGACTGCTTTTATTTTCCTGGTGGCCCAGAGGTAGCGTTCCCCGGTCACAATTATAAGATTGTGGGTTTAAATCCTAGTAGGGTGAGGTGTTGATTATATGTAGAAGTCCGCGTGCTTTATTGGGCTAATGAAATATATATGGATCCTTGTGTTTCGAAGCCGCATTTGGTAAAACGTTGCTCTGATCTCCTAAGCGTCACGGGTGGTCCCCTATAGTGGTTCACTGCGCCATAAGCTCGTTGAACAGGCTTTGTGTGAAATATCGTAGAGTCTAGGACTGCTTTTATTGTCCGTATGGCCCAGAGGTAGCATACCCCGGTCACAATTATAAGATTGTGGGTTTGAATCCTGGTGGGGTGAGGTGTTGATTATATGTAGAAGTCCGAGTGCATTATTGGGCTAATGAAATATATATGGATCCTCGTGTTTCCAAGCCGGATATGGTAAAACGTTGCTCTAATCACCTAAGCGGCACGGGTGGTCCCCATTAGAGGTTCATGGCGCTATAATTTCGTTGAACAGGCTTTGTGTGAAATATAACAGAGTCTAGGACTGCTTATAGTATCCTGGTGGCCCATAAGTAGCGTTCCTCGGTCACAATTATAAGATCGTGGGTTCGAATCCTGGTGGAGTGAGGTGTTGATTATATGTAGAAGTCCGCGTGCTCTTTTGGGCTAATGAAATTTATATGGATCCTTGTGTTTCGAAGCCGGATTTGGTAAAACGTTGCTCTGATCACCTAAGCGGCACGGATGGTCCCCATTAGAGGTTCACAGCGCCATAAACTCGTTGAACAGGCTTTTTGTGAAATATAGCAGAGTCTAGGACTGCTTTTATTGTCCTGGTGGCCCAGAGGTAGCGTTCCCCGGTCACAATTAGAAGATCGTGGGTTCGAATCCTGGTGAAGTGAGGTGTTGATTGTATGTAGAAGTCCGCGTGCTCTATTTGGTTAATGAAATATATGTGGGTCCTCGTGTTTCGAAGCCGGATTTGGAAAAACGTTGCTCTGATCACCTAAGCGATGAATGGTCCCCATTAGAGGTTCACAGCGCCATAAGCTCGTTAACAGGCTTTGGTGTGAAATATAGCAGAGTCTAGGACTGCTTTTTAATGTCTAGTGGCCCAGAATTATCGTTCCCCGGTCACAATTAGAAGATCTGGATTCGAATCCTGGTGGGGTGGTGTTGAGTTATCCTGTAGAAGTCCGCGTGCTTTATTGTCATGAAATATATATGGATCCTCGTGTTTCGAAGCCGCATTTGGTAAAACGTTGCTCTGATCACCTAAGCGCCACGGGCGGTCCCCATTAGAGGTTCATGGCGCCATAAGGTCGTTGAACAGGCTTTGTGTGAAATATAGTAGAGTCTAGGACTGCCTTTATTGTCCTGGTGGCCCAGAGGTAGCGTTCCCCGGTCACAATTATAAGATCATGGGTTCAAATCCTGGTGGGGTGAGGTGTTGATTATATGTAGAAGTCCGCGTGCTATAGTGGGCTAATGAAATATATATGGATCCTAGTGTTTCGAAGCCGCATTTCGTAAAACGTTGCTCTGATCACCTAAGCGGCACGGGTGGTCCCTTTAGTGGTTCACAGCGCCATAAGCTCGTTGAACAAGCTTTGTGTGAAATATAACAGAGTCTAGTACTGCTTATAGTGTCCTGGTGGCCCATAGGTAGCGTTCCTTGGTCACAATTATAAGATCGTGGGTTCGAATCCTGGTGGAGTGAGGTGTTGATTATATGTAGAAGTCCCCGTGCTCTATTGGGATAATTAAATATATATGGATCCTTGTGTTTCTAAGCCGGATTTGATAAAACGTTGCTCTGATCACCTAAGCGGCACGGATGGTCCCCATTAGAGGTTTACGGCGCCATAAGCTCGTTGAACAGGCTTTGTGTGAAATATAGCAGAGTCTAGGACTGCTTTATTGTCTGGTGGCCCAGAGGTAGTTCCCCATTCTACAATTAGAAGATCGTGGTTCAGAATCTGGTGTGAGGTATTTAGATTGTGAAGTCCGTGCTCTATTTGGTTATGAAATATGTGAGTCCTCGTATTTCGTAGCCGGATTTGGTAAAACGTTGCTCTGATCACCTAAGCGGCACGGGTGGTCCCCATTAGAGGTTCACGGTGCCATAAGCCGTTGAACAGGCTTTGTGTGAAATATAGCAGAGTCTAGGAATGCTTCTTTTGTCCTGGTGGCCCAGAGGTAGCGTCCCCCGGTCACAATTATAAGATCGTGGGTTCAAATCCTGGTGGGGTGAGTTGTTGATTATATGTAGAAGTCAAACTTTATTGTGAGCTAATAGTATATGGATATAAATGTTTTTGAAGCTGCATTTCAGCAAACGGTTATCTCTGATCACCCTAAGCGGCACAGACGAATCCCCATTAAGGAGTTCCATGGCGCCATAAGGTCGTTAGACAGGCTTTGTGTAAAAAATATAGTAGAGTCTAGGACTGCCTTTATTGTCCTGGTGGCCCAGAGGTAGCGTTCCCCGGTCACAATTATAAGATCATGGGTTCAAATCCTGGTGGGGTGAGGTGTTGATTATATGTAGAAGTCCGCGTCCTTTATTGGGCTAATGAAATATATATGGATCCTAGTGTTTCGAAGCCGCATTTGGTAAAACGTTGCTCTGATCACCTAAGCGGCACGGGTGGTCCCTATAGTGGTTCACAGCGCCATAAGCTCTTTGAACAAGCTTTGTGTGAAATATAACAGAGTCTAGGACTGCTTATAGTGTCCTGGTGGCCCATAGGTAGCGTTCCTTGGTCACAATTATAAGAACGTGGGTTCGAATCCTGGTGGAGTGAGGTGTTGATTGCATAATAACAGAAATTAAAGCCTTTATTGGGATAATAGAAATATATATGGATCATCATGTTTCATCCCGAGTTTGATAGCATTGCTCTTGGGCTCACCCTGGCATGCGGATGGTCCTCTGACTCGAGGTTCACAGCGCCATAAGCTAGTTGAACAGGCTTTGTGTGAAATATAGCAGAGTCTAGGACTGCTTTTATTGTCCTGGTGGCCCATAGGTAGCATTCCTCGGTCACAATTATAGGATCGTGGGTTCGAATCCTGGTGAAGTGAGGTGTTGATTATATGTAGAAGTCCGCTTGCTTTATTGGGTTAATGAAATATATGTGGGTCCTCGTGTTTCGAAGCCGGATTTGGTAAAAAGTTGCTCTGATCAACTAAGCGGGACGGATGGTCCCCATTAGAGGTTCACAGCGCCATAAGCTCGTTGAAGTGGCTTTGTGTGAAATATAGCAGAGTCTAGGACTGCTTTTATTGTCCTGGTGGCCCAGAGGTATCGTTCCCCGGTCACAATTAAAAGATTGTGGGTTCGAATCCTGGTGGGGTGAGGTGTTGATTATATGTAGAAGTCCACGTGCTTTATTGGGCTAATGAAATATATATTGATCCTCGTGTTTCGAAGCCGCATTTGGTAAAACGTTGCTCTGATCATCTAAGCGGCATGGGTGGTCCCCATTAGAGGTTCACGGCGCCATTAGCTCGTTAAACAGGCTTTGTGTGCAATATAGAAGAGTCTAGGACTGCTTTTATTGTCCTGGTGGCCCAGAGGTAGCGTTCCCCGGTCACAATTATAAGATTGTGGGTTCAAATCATGGTGGGGTGAGGTGTTGATTATATGTAGAAGTCCGCGTGCTTTATTGGGCTAATGAAATATATATGGATCCTCGTGTTTCGAAGCCGCATTTGGTAAAACGTTGCTCTGATCACCTAAGCGGCATGGGTGGTCCCCATGAGAGGTTCACGGCGCCAAAAGCTCTTTGAACAGGCTTTGTATGAAATATAGCAGTGTCTACGACTGCTTTTATTGTCCTGGTGGCCCAGACGTAGCGTTCCCCGGTCACAATTATAAGATCGTGGTTTCAAATCCTGATTGGGTGAGGCGTTGATTATGTGTAGAAGTCCGCGTGCTTTATTGGGCTAATGAAATATATATGGATCCTCGTGTTTTGAAGCCGCATTCTATAAAACGTTGCTCTGATTACCTAAGCGGCACGGGTGGTCCCCTATAGTGGTTCACAGCTCCATAAGTTCGTTTAACAGGATTTGTGTGAAATATATCAGAGTCTAGGACTGCTTATAGTGTCCTGGTGGCCCATAGGTAGCGTTCCTCGGTCACAATTATAAGATCGTGGGTTCGAATCCTGGTGGAGTGAGGTGTTGATTATATGCAGAAGTCCACGTGCTCTATTGGGCTAATGAAATATATATGGATCCTTGTGTTTCGAAGTCGGATTTGGTAAAACGTTGCTCTGATCACCTAAGCAGCACGGATGGTCCCCATTAGAGGTTTACGGCGCCATAAGCTCGTTGAACAGGCTTTGTGTGAAATATAGCAGAGTGTAGGACTGCTTTTATTGTCCTGGTGGCCCAGAGGTAGTGTTCCCCGGTCACAATTATAAGATCGTGGCTTCAAATCCTGGTGGGGTGAGGCGTTGATTATATGTAGAAGTCCGCGTGCTTTATTGGGCTCATGAAATATATATGGATCCTCGTGTTTTGAAGCCGCATTTGGTAAAACGTTGCTCTGATCACCTAAGCGGCACGGGTGGTCCCCATTAGAGGTTCATGGCGCCATAATTTCGTTGAACAGGCTTTGTGTGAAATATAACAGAGTCTAGGACTGCTTATAGTATCCTGGTGGCCCATAGGTAGCGTTCCTCGGTCACAATTATAAGATCATGGGTTCGAATCCTGGTGGAGTGAGGTGTTGATTATATGTAGAAGTCCGCGTGCTCTTTTGGGCTTATGAAATATATATGGATCTTTGTGTTTCGAAGCCGGATTTGGTAAAACGTTGCTCTGATCACCTAAGCGGCACGGATAGTCCCCATTAGAGGTTCACAGCGCCATAAGGTCGTTGAACAGGCTTTTTGTGAAATATAGCAGAGTCTAGGACTGCTTTTATTTTCCTGGTGGCCCAGAGGTAGCGTTCCCCGGTCACAATTAGAAGATCGTGGGTTCGAATCCTGGTGAGGTGAGGTGTTGATCATATGTAGAAGCCGCTTGCTTTATTGGTCAAATGAAATATATATGGATCCTCGTGTTTTGATGCCGCAGTTGGTAAAACGTTGCTCTGATAACCTAAGCGGCACGGGTGGTCCCCATTAGAGGTTCACGGCGCCATAAGCTCGTTGAACAGGCTTTGTGTGAAATATAGCAATGTCTAGGACTGCTTTTATTTTCCTGGTGGCCCAGAGGTAGCGTTCCCCGGTCACAATTATAAGATTGTGGGTTTAAATCCTGGTAGGGTGAGGTGTTGATTATATGTAGAAGTCCGCGTGCTTTATTGGGCTCATGAAATATATATGGATCCTTGTGTTTCGAAGCCGCATTTGGTAAAACGTTGCTCTGATCTCCTTAGTGGCACGGGTGGTCCCCTATAGTGGTTCACTGCGCCATAAGCTCGTTGAACAGGCTTTGTGTGAAATATCGTAGAGTCTAGGACTGCTTTTATTGTCCGTGTGGCCCAGAGGTAGCATACCCCGGTCACAATTATATGATTGTGGGTTTGAATCCTGGTGGGGTGAGGTGTTGATTATATGTAGAAGTCCGAGTGCATTATTGGGCTAATGAAATATATATGGATCCTCGTGTTTCCGAGCCGGATATGGTAAAACGTTGCTCTAATCACCTAAGCGGCACGGGTGGTCCCCATTAGAGGTTCATGGCGCTATAATTTCGTTGAACAGGCTTTGTGTGAAATATAACAGAGTCTAGGACTGCTTATAGTATCCTGGTGGCCCATAAGTAGCGTTCCCCGGTCACAATTAGAAGATCGTGGGTTCGAATCCTGGTGAAGTGAGGTGTTGATTGTATGTAGAAGTCCGCGTGCTCTATTTGGTTAATGAAATATATGTGGGTCCTCGTGTTTCGAAGCCGGATTTGGAAAAACGTTGCTCTGATCACCTAAGCGGGACAGATGGTCCCCATTAGAGGTTCACAGCGCCATAAGCTCGTTGAACAGGCTTTGTGTGAAATATAGCAGAGTCTAGGACTGCTTTTAATGTCCTGGTGGCCCAGAGGTATCCTTCCCCGGTCACAATTAGAAGATCGTGGGTTCGAATCCTGGTGGGGTGAGGTGTTGATTATATGTAGAAGTCCGCGTGCTTTATTGGGCTAATGAAATATATATGGATCCTCGTGTTTTGAAGCCGCATTTGGTAAAACGTTGCTCTGATCACCTAAGCGGCACGGGCGGTCCCCATTAGAGGTTCATGGCGCCATAAGGTCGTTGAACAGGCTTTGTGTGAAATATAGTAGAGTGTAGGACTGCCTTTATTGTCCTGGTGGCCCAGACGTAGCGTTCCCCGGTCACATTTATAAGATCGTGGGTTCAAATCCTGGTGGGGTGAGGTGTTGATTATATGTAGAAGTCCGCGTGCTTTATTGGGCTAATGAAATATATATGGATCCTAGTGTTTCGAAGCCGCATTTGGTAAAACGTTGCTCTGATCACCTAAGCGGCACGGGTGGTCCCCTATAGTGGTTCACAGCGCCATAAGCTCGTTGAACAGGCTTTGTGTGAAATATAACAGAGTCTAGGACTGCTTATAGTGTCCTGGTGGCCCATAGGTAGCGTTCCTTGGTCACAATTATAAGATCGTGGGTTCGAATCCTGGTGGAGTGAGGTGTTGATTATATGTAGAAGTCCGCGTGCTCTATTGGGATAATGAAATATATATGGATCCTTGTGTTTCTAAGCCGGATTTGATAAAACGTTGCTCTGATCACCTAAGCGGCACGGATGGTCCCCATTAGAGGTTCACAGCGCCATAAGCTAGTTGAACAGGCTTTGTGTGAAATATAGCAGAGTCTAGGACTGCTTTTATTGTCCTGGTGGCCCATAGGTAGCGTTCCTCGGTCACAATTATAGGATCGTGGGTTCGAATCCTGGTGAAGTGAGGTGTTGATTATATGTAGAAGTCCGCTTGCTTTATTGGGTTAATGAAATATATGTGGGTCCTCGTGTTTCGAAGCCGGATTTGGTAAAAAGTTGCTCTGATCACCTAAGCGGGACGGATGGTCCCCATTAGAGGTTCACAGCGCCATAAGCTCGTTGAAGAGGCTTTGTGTGAAATATAGCAGAGTCTAGGACTGCTTTTATTGTCCTGGTGGCCCAGAGGTATCGTTCCCCGGTCACAATTAAAAGATCGTGGGTTCGAATCCTGGTGGGGTGAGGTGTTGATTATATGTAGAAGTCCACGTGCTTTATTGGGCTAATGAAATATATATTGATCCTCGTGTTTCGAAGCCGCATTTGGTAAAACGTTGCTCTGATCATCTAAGCGGCACGGGTGGTCCCCATTAGAGGTTCACGGCGCCATTAGCTTGTTAAACAGGCTTTGTGTGCAATATAGAAGAGTCTAGGACTGCTTTTATTGTCCTGGTGGCCCAGAGGTAGCGTTCCCCGGTCACAATTATCGATTGTGGGTTCAAATCATGGTGGGGTGAGGCGTTGATTATATGTAGAAGTCCGCGTGCTTTATTGGGCTAATGAAATATATATGGATCCTCGTGTTTCGAAGCCGCATTTGGTAAAACGTTGCTTTGATCACCTAAGCGGCATGGGTGGTCCCCATGAGAGGTTCACGGCGCCATAAGCTCTTTGAACAGGCTTTGTATGAAATATAGCAGTGTCTAGGACTGCTTTTATTGTCCTGGTGGCCCAGACGTAGCGTTCCCCGGTCACAATTATAAGATCGTGGTTTCAAATCCTGATTGGGTGAGGCGTTGATTATGTGTAGAAGTCCGCGTGCTTTATTGGGCTAATGAAATATATATGGATCCTCGTGTTTTGAAGCCGCATTCTATAAAACGTTGCTCTGATTACCTAAGCGGCACGGGTGGTCCCCTATAGTGGTTCACAGCTCCATAAGTTCGTTTAACAGGATTTGTGTGAAATATATCAGAGTCTAGGACTGCTTATAGTGTCCTGGTGGCCCATAGGTAGCGTTCCTCGGTCACAATTATAAGATCGTGGGTTCGAATCCTGGTGGAGTGAGGTGTTGATTATATGTAGAAGTCCACGTGCTCTATTGGGCTAATGAAATATATATGGATCCTTGTGTTTCGAAGTCGGATTTGGTAAAACGTTGCTCTGATCACCTAAGCGGCACGGGTGGTCCCCATTAGAGGTTCACGGCGCCATAAACTCGTTGAACAGGCTTTGTGTGAAATATAGCAAAGTCTAGGACTGCTTTTATTTTCCTGGTGGCCCAGAGGTAGCGTTCCCCGGTCACAATTATAAGATTGTGGGTTTAAATCCTGGTAGGGTGAGGTGTTGATTATATGTAGAAGTCCGCGTGCTTTATTGGGCTAATGAAATATATATGGATCCTCGTGTTTCGAAGCCGCATTTGGTAAAACGTTGCTCTGATCACCTAAGCGGCACGGGTGGTCCCCATTAGAGGTTCACGGCGCCATAAGCTCATTAAACAGGCTTTGTGTGAAATATAGCAGAGTCTAGGACTGCTTTTATTATCCTGGTGGCCCAGAGGTAGCGTTCCCCGGTCACAATTATAAGATCGTGGATTTAAATCCTGGTGGGGTGAGGTGTTGATTATATGTAGAAGTCCGCATGCTTTATTGGGCAAATGAAATATATATGGATCCTCGTGTTTCAAAGCCGGATTTGGTAAAACGTTGCTCTGATCACCTAAGCGGCACGGATGGTCCCCATTAGAGGTTCACAGCGCCATAAGCTCGTTGAACAGGATTTGTGTGAAATATAGCAGAGTCTAGGACTGCTTTTATCGTCCTGGTGGCCCATAGGTAGCGTTCCTCGGTCACAATTATAAGATCGTGGGTTCGAATCCTGGTGAAGTGAGGTGTTGATTATATGTAGAAGTCCGCGTGCTTTATTTGGTTAATGAAATATATGTGAGTCCTCGTGTTTCGAAGCCGGATTTGGTAAAACGTTGCTCTGATCACCTAAGCGGGACAGATGGTCCCCATTAGAGGTTCACAGCGCCATAAGCTCGTTGAACAGGCTTTGTGTGAAATATAGCAGAGTCTAGGACTGCTTTTAATGTCCTGGTGGCCCAGAGGTATCGTTCCCCGGTCACAATTAGAAGATCGTGGGTTCGAATCCTGGTGGGGTGAGGTGTTGATTATATGTAGAAGTCCGCGTGCTTTATTGGGCTAATGAAATATATATGGATCCTAGTGTTTCGAAGCCGGATTTGATAAAACGTTGCTCTGATCACCTAAGCGGCACGGATGGTCCCCATTAGAGGTTCACAGCGCCATAAGCTAGTTGAACAGGCTTTGTGTGAAATATAGCAGAGTCTAGGACTGCTTTTATTGTCCTGGTGGCCCATAGGTAGCGTTCCTCGGTCACAATTATAGGATCGTGGGTTTGAATCCTGGTGAAGTGAGGTGTTGATTATATGTAGAAGTCCGCTTGCTTTATTGGGTTAATGAAATATATGTGTGTCCTCGTGTTTCGAAGCCGGATTTGGTAAAAAGTTGCTCTGATCACCTAAGCGGGACGGATGGTCCCCATTAGAGGTTCACAGCGCCATAAGCTCGTTGAAGAAGCTTTGTGTGAAATATAGCAGAGTCTAGGACTGCTTTTATTGTCCTGGTGGCCCAGAGGTATCGTTCCCCGGTCACAATTAAAAGATCGTGGGTTCGAATCCTGGTGGGGTGAGGTGTTGATTATATGTAGAAGTCCACGTGCTTTATTGGGCTAATGAAATATATATGGATCCTAGTGTTTCGAAGCCGCATTTGGTAAAACGTTGCTCTGATCACCTAAGCGGCACGGGTGGTCCCCTACAGTGGTTCACAGCGCCATAAGCTCGTTGAACAGGCTTTGTGTGAAATATAACAGAGTCTAGGACTGCTTATAGTGTCCTGGTGGCCCATAGGTAGCGTTCCTTGGTCACAATTATAGGATCGTGGGTTCGAATCCTGGTGGAGTGAGTTGTTGATTATATGTAGAAGTCCGCGTGCTCTATTGGGATAATGAAATATATATGGATCCTTGTGTTTCTAAGCCGGATTTGATAAAACGTTGCTCTGATCACCTAAGCGGCACGGATGGTCCCCATTAGAGGTTCACAGCGCCATAAGCTCGTTGAACAGGCTTTGTGTGAAATATAGCAGAGTCTAGGACTGCTTTTATTGTCCTGGTGGCCCATAGGTAGCGTTCCTCGGTCACAATTATAGGATCGTGGGTTCGTATCCTGGTGAAGTGAGGTATTGATTATATGTAGAAGTCCGCGTGCTTTATTGGGTTAATGAAATATATGTGGGTCCTCGTGTTTCGAAGCCGGATTTGGTAAAAAGTTGCTCTGATCACCTAAGCGGCACAGATGGTCACCATTAGAGGTTCACAGCGCCATAAGCTCGTTCAACAGGCTTTGTGTGAAATATAGCAGAGTCTAGGACTGCTTTTATTGTCCTGGTGGCCCATAGGTAGCGTTCCTCGGTCACAATTATAGGATCGTGGGTTCGAATCCTGGTGAAGTGAGGTGTTGATAATATGTAGAAGTCCGCGTGCTTTATTGGGTTAATGAAATATATGTGGGTCCTCGTGTTTCGAAGCTGGATTTGGTAAAAAGTTGCTCTGATCACCTAAGCGGCATGGGTGGTCCCCATTAGAGGTTCACGACGCCATAAGCTCGTTGAACAGGCTTTGTGTGAAATATAGCAGAGTCTAGGACTGCTTTTATTATCCTGGTGGCCCAGAGGTAGCGTTCCCCGGTCACAATTATAATATCGTGGGTTAAATCCTGGTGGGGTGAAGTGTTGATTATATGTAGAAGTCCGCATGCTTTATTGGGCTAATGAAATATATATGGATCCTCGTGTTTCGAAGCAGCATTTGATAAAACGTTGCTCTGATCACCTAAGCGGCACGGGTGGTCCCCATGAGAGGTTCACGGCGCCATAAGCTCTTTGAACAGGCTTTGTATGAAATATAGCAGTGTCTAGGACTGCTTTTATTGTCCTGGTGGCCCAGACGTAGCGTTCCCCGGTCACAATTATAAGATCGTGGTTTCAAATCCTGGTGGGGTGAGGCGTTGATTATGTGTAGAAGTCCGCGTGCTTTATTGGGCTAATGAAATATATATGGATCCTCGTGTTTTGAAGCAGCATTCTATAAAACGTTGCTCTGATCACCTAAGCGGCACGGGTGGTCCCCTATAGTGGTTCACAGCTCCATAAGCTCGTTGAACAGGATTTGTGTGAAATATATCAGAGTCTAGGACTGCTTATAGTGTCCTGGTGGCCCATAGGTAGCGTTCCTCGGTCACAATTATAAGATCGTGGGTTCGAATCCTGGTGGAGTGAGGTGTTGATTGTATGTAGAAGTCCACGTGCTCTATTGGGATAATGAAATATATATGGATCCTTGTGTTTCGAAGTCGGATTTGGTAAAACGTTGCTCTGATCACCTAAGCGGCACGGATGGTCCCCATTAGAGGTCTACGGCGCCATAAGCTCGTTGAACAGGCTTTGTGTGAAATATAGCAGAGTCTAAGACTGCCTTTTTTGTCCTGGTGGCCCAGAGGTAGTGTTCCCCGGTCACAATTATAAGATCGTGGCTTCAAATCCTGGTGGGGTGAGGCGTTGATTATATGTAGAAGTCCGCGTGCTTTATTGGGCTAATGAAATATATATGGATCCTCGTGTTTTGAAGCCGCATTCTATAAAACGTTGCTGTGATCACTTAAGCGGCACGGGTGGTCCCCAATAGTGGTTCACGGTGACATAAGCTCGTTGAACAGGCTTTATGTGAAATATAACAGAGTCTAGGACTGCTTATAGTGTCCTGGTGGCCCATAGGTAGCGTTCCTCGGTCACAATTATAAGATCGTGGTTTCGAATCCTGGTGGAGGCAGCAGACGGTGTGTAGTCCACGGGTTTCATTGGGCTAATGAAATATATATGGATCCTTGTGTTTCGAAGCCGGATGTGGTAAAACGTTGCTCTGATCACCGAAGCGGCACGGATGGTCCCCATTAGAGGTTCACAGCGCCAGAAGCTCGTTGAACAGGCTTTTTGTGAAATATAGCAGAGTCTAGGACTGCTTTTATTGTCCTGGTGGCCCAGAGGTAGCGTTCCCCGGCCACAATTAGAAGATCGTGGGTTCGAATACTGGTGGGGTGAGGTGTTGATCATATGTAGAAGCCGCTTGCTTTATTGGGCAAATGAAATATATATGGATCCTCGTGTTTTGAAGCCGCATTTGGTAAAACGTTGCTCTGATCACCTAAGCGGTACGGGTGGTCCCCATGAGAGGTTCACGGCGCCATAAGCTCGTTAAACAGGCTTTGTGTGAAATATAGCAGAGTCTAGGACTGCTTTTATTGTCCTGGTGGCCGAGAGGTAGCGTTCCCGGGTCACAATTATAAGATCGTGGCTTCAAATCTTGGTGGGGTGAGGCGTTGATTATATGTAGAAGTCCGCGTGCTTTATTGGGCTAATGAAATATATATGGATCCTTGTGTTTCGAAGCCGCATTTGGTAAAACGTTGCTCTGATCTCCTAAGCGGCACGGGTGGTCCCCTATAGTGGTTCACTGTGCCATAAGCTCGTTGAACAGGCTTTGTGTGAAATATAGTAGAGTCTATGACTGCTTTTATTGTCCGTGTGGCCCAGAGGTAGCATACCCCGGTCACAATTATAAGATTGTGGGTTTGAATCCTGGTGGGGTGAGGTGTTGATTATATGTAGAAGTCCGAGTGCATTATTGGGCTAATGAAATATATATGGATCCTCGTGTTTCCAAGCCGGATATGGTAAAACGAAGCTCTGATCACCTAAGCGGCACGGGTGGTCCCCATTAGAGGTTCATGGCGCCATAATTTCGTTGAACAGGCTTTGTGTGAAATATAACAGAGTCTAGGACTGCTTATAGTATCCTGGTGGCCCATAGGTATCGTTCCCCGGTCACAATTAGAAGATCGTGGGTTCGAATCCTGGTGAGGTGAGGTGTTGATCATATGTAGAAGCCGCTTGCTTCATTGGTCAAATGAAATATATATGGATCCTCGTGTTTTGAAGCCGCATTTGGTAAAACGTTGCTCTGATCACCTAAGCGGCACGGGTGGTCCCCATTTGAGGTTCACGACGCCATAAGCTCGTTGAACAGGCTTTGTGTGAAATATAGCAAAGTCTAGGACTGCTTTTATTTTCCTGGTGGCCCAGAGGTAGCGTTCCCCGGTCACAATTATAAGATTGTGGGTTTAAATCCTGGTAGGGTGAGGTGCTGATTATATGTAGAAGTCCAAGTGATTTATTGGGCTAATGAAATATATATGGATCCTCGTGTTTCCAAGCCGGATTTGGTAAAACGTTGCTCTGATCACCTAAGCCGCACAGGTGGTCCCCATTATAGGTTCATGGCGCCATAAGGTCGTTGAACAGTCTTTGTGTGAAATATAGTAGAGTGTAGGACTGCTTTTATTGTCCTGGTGGCCCAGAGGTAACGTTCCCCGGTCACAATTATATGATCGTGGCTTCAAATCCTGGTGGGGTGAGGCGTTGATTATATGTAGAAGTCTGCGTGCGTTATTGGGCTAATGAAATATATATGGATCCTCGGGTTTTGAAGCCGCATTTGGGTAAACGTTGCTCTGATCACCTAAGCGGCACGGGCGGTCCCCATTAGAGGTTCATGGCGCCATAAGGTCGTTGAACAGGCTTTGTGTGAAATATAGTAGAGTCTAGGACTGCCTTTATTGTCCTGGTGGCCCAGAGGTAGCGTTCCCCGGTCACAATTATAAGATCATGGGTTCAAATCCTGGTGGGGTGAGGTGTTGATTATATGTAGAAGTCCGCGTGCTTTATTGGGCTAATGAAACATATATGGATCCTCGTGTTTCGAAGCCGCATTTGGTAAAACGTTGCTCTGATCACCTAAGCAGCACGGCTGGTCCCCTATAGTGGTTCACAGCGCCAAAAGCTCGTTGAACAGGCTTTGTGTGAAATATAGCAGAGTCTAGGGCTGGTTTTAGTGTCCCAGGCTCATAGCGTTCCTCGGTCACAATTATAGGATTGTGGGTTCGAGTCCTGGTGAAGTGAGGTGTTGATTATATGTTGAAGTCCGCGTGCTTTATTGGGTTAATGAAATATATGTGGGTCCTCGTGTTACGAAGCCGGATTTGGTAAAAAGTTGCTCTGATCACCTAAGCGGGACGGATGGTCCCCATTAGAGGTTCACAGTGCCATAAGCTCGTTGAAGAGGCTTTGTGTGAAATATAGCAGAGTCTAGGACTGCTTTTATTGTCCTGGTGGCCCAGAGGTATCGTTCCCCGGTCACAATTAAAAGATCGTGGGTTCGAATCCTGGTGGGGTGAGGTGTTGATTATATGTAGAAGTCCACGTGCTTTATTGGGCTAATGAAATATATATGGATCCTCGTGTTTCGAAGCTGCATTTGGTAAAACGTTGCTCTGATCACCTAAGCAGCATGGGTGGTCCCCATTAGAGGTTCACGGCGCCATAAACTCGTTGAACAGGCTTTGTGTGAAATATAGCAGAGTCTAGGCCTGCTTTTATTATCCTGGTGGCCCAGAGGTAGCGTTCCCCGGTCACAATTATAATATCGTGGGTTTAAATCCTGGTGGGGTGAGGTGTTGATTATATGTAGAAGTCCGCATGCTTTATTGGGCTAATGAAATATATATGGATCCTCGTGTTTCGAAGCAGCATTTGATAAAACGTTGCTCTGATCACCTAAGCGGCACGGGTGGTCCCCATGAGAGGTTCACGGCGCCATAAGCTCTTTGAACAGGCTTTGTATGAAATATAGCAGTGTCTAGGACTGCTTTTATTGTCCTGGTGGCCCAGACGTAGCATTCCCCGGTCACAATTATAAGACCGTGGCTTCAAATCCTGGTGGGGTGAGGCGTTGATTATATGTAGAAGTCCGCGTGGTTTATTGGGCTAATGAAATATATATGGATCCTCGTGTTTTGAAGCCGCATTCTATAAAACGTTGCTCTGATTACCTAAGCGGCACGGGTGGTCCCCTATAGTGGTTCACAGCTCCATAAGTTCGTTTAACAGGATTTGTGTGAAATATATCAGAGTCTAGGACTGCTTATAGTGTCCTGGTGGCCCATAGGTAGCGTTCCTCGGTCACAATTATAAGATCGTGGGTTCGAATCCTGGTGGAGTGAGGTGTTGATTATATGCAGAAGTCCACGTGCTCTATTGGGCTAATGAAATATATATGGATCCTTGTGTTTCGAAGTCGGATTTGGTAAAACGTTGCTCTGATCACCTAAGCAGCACGGATGGTCCCCATTAGAGGTTTACGGCGCCATAAGCTCGTTGAACAGGCTTTGTGTGAAATATAGAAGAGTCTAGGACTGCTTTTATTGTCCTGGTGGCCCAGAGGTAGCATTCCCCGGTCACAATTATAAGATCGTGGGTTCAAATCCTGGTGGGATGAGGTGTTGATTATATGTACAAGTCCGCGTGCTTTATTGGGCTAATGAAATATATATGGATCCTCGTGTTTCGAAGCCGCATTTGGTAAAACTTTGCTCTGATCACCTAAGCGGCACGGGTGGTCCCCATTAGAGGTTCATGGCGCCATAATTTCGCTGAACAGGCTTTGTGTGAAATATAACAGAGTCTAGGACTGCTTATAGTATCCTGGTGGCTCATAGGTAGCGTTCCTCGGTCACAATTATAAGATCGTGGGTTCGAATCCTGGTGGAGTGAGGTGTTGATTATATGTAGAAGTCCGCGTGCTCTTTTGGGCTAATGAAATTTATATGGATCCTTGTGTTTCGAAGCCGGATTTGGTAAAACGTTGCTCTGATCACCTAAGCGGCACGGATGGTCCCCATTAGAGGTTCACAGCGCCATAAGCTCGTTGAACAGGCTTTTTGTGAAATATAGCAGAGTCTAGGACTGCTTTTATTGTCCTGGTGGCCCAGAGGTAGCGTTCCCCGGTCACAATTAGAAGATCGTGGGTTCGAATCCTGGTGAGGTGAGGTGTTGATCATATGTGGAAGCCGCTTGCTTTATTGGTCAAATGAAATAAATATGGATCCTCGTGTTTTGAAGCCGCATTTGGTAAAACGTTGCTCTGATCACCTAAGCGGCACGGGTGGTCCCCATTAGAGGTTCACAGCGCCATAAGCTCGTTGAACAGGATTTGTGTGAAATATGGCAGAGTCTAGGATTGCTTTTATCGTCCTGGTGGCCCATAGGTAGCGTTCCTCGGTCACAATTATAAGATTGTGGGTTTAAATCCTGGTAGGGTGAGGTGTTGATTATATGTAGAAGTCCGTGTGCTTTATTGGGCTAATAAAATATATATGGATCCTCGTGTTTCGAAGCCGCATTTGGTAAAATGTTGCTCTGATCACCTAAGCGGCACGGGTGGTCCCCATTAGAGGTTCACGGCGCCATAAGGTCGTTGAACAGGCTTTGTGTAAATATAGAGTTTAGGACTGATTTTATTGTCCTGGTGGCCCAGACGTAGCGTTCCCAGGTCAAAATTATAAGATCGTGGCTTCAAATCCTGGTGGGGTGAGGCGTTCATTATATGTAGAAGTCCGCGTGCTTTATTGGGCTAATGAAATATATATGGATCCTCGTGTTTTGAAGCCGCATTTGATAAAACGTTGCTCTGATCATCTAAGCGGCACGGGTGGTCCCCATTAGAGGCTCACTGCGCCATTAGCTCGTTAAACAGGATTTGTGTGAAATATAGCAGACTCTAGGACTGCTTATAGTGTCCTGGTGGCCCATAGGTAGCGTTCCTCGGTAACATTTATAAGATCGTGGGTTCGAATCCTGGTGGGATGAGGTGTTGATTATATGTAGAAGTCCGCGTGCTTTTTTAGGCTAATGAAATATATATGGATCCTCGTGTTTCGAAGCCGCATTTGGTAAAACGTTGCTCTGATCACCTAAGCGGCACGGGTGGTCCCCATGATAGGTTTACGGCGCCATAAGCTCGTTGAACAGGCTTTGTGCGAAATATAGCAGAGTCTAGGACTGCTTTTATTGTCCTGGTGACCCAGAGGTAGCGCTCCCCGGTCACAATTATAAGATCGTGGCTTCAAATCCTGGTGGGGTGAGGCGTTGATTATATGTAGAAGTCCGCGTGCTTTATTGGGCTAATGAAATATATATGGATCCTCGTGTTTCGAAGCCGCATTTGGTAAAACGTTGCTTTGATCACCTAAGCGGCATGGGTGGTCCCCATGAGAGGTTCACGGCGCCATAAGCTCTTTGAACAGGCTTTGTATGAAATATAGCAGTGTCTAGGACTGCTTTTATTGTCCTGGTGGCCCAGACGTAGCGTTCCCCGGTCACAATTATAAGATCGTGGTTTCAAAACCTGATTGGGTGAGGCGTTGATTATGTGTAGAAGTCCGCGTGCTTTATTGGGCTAATGAAATATATATGAATCCTAGTGTTTTGAAGCCGCATTCTATAAAACGTTGCTCTGATCACCTAATCGGCACGGGTGGTCCCCTATAGTGGTTCACAGCTCCATAAGCTCGTTGAACAGGATTTGTGTGAAGTATATCAGAGTCTAGGACTGCTTATAGTGTCCTGGTGGTCCATAGGTAGCGTTCCTCGGTCACAATTATAAGATCGTGGGTTCGAATCCTGGTGGAGTGAGGTGTTGATTATATGTAGAAGTCCACGTGCTCTATTGGGCTAATGAAATATATATGGATCCTTGTGTTTCGAAGTCGGATTTGGTAAAACGTTGCTCTGATCACCTAAGCGGCACGTGTGGTCCCCATTAGAGGTTCATGGCGCCATAATTTCGTTGAACAGGCTTTGTGTGAAATATAACAGAGTCTAGGACTGCTTATAGTATCCTGGTGGCCCATAGGTAGCGTTCCTCGGTCACAATTATAAGATCGTGAGTTCGAATCCTGGTGGAGTGAGGTGTTGATTATATGTAGAAGTCCGCGTGCTCTTTTGGGCTTATGAAATATATATGGATCTTTGTGTTTCGAAGCCGGATTTGGTAAAACGTTGCTCTGATCACCTAAGCGGCACGGATAGTCCCCATTAGAGGTTCACAGCGCCATAAGCTCGTTGAACAGGCTTTTTGTGAAATATAGCAGAGTCTAGGACTGCTTTTATTGTCCTGGTGGCCCAGAGGTAGCGTTCCCCGGTCACAATTAGAAGATCGTGGGTTCGAATCCTGGTGAGGTGAGGTGTTGATCATATGTAGAAGCCGCTTGCTTTATTGGTCAAATGAAATATATATGGATCCTCGTGTTTTGATGCCGCATTTGGTAAAACGTTGCTCTGATCACCTAAGCGGCACGGGTGGTCCCCATTAGAAGTTCACTGCGCCATAAGCTCGTTGAACAGGCTTTGTGTGAAATATAGCAAAGTCTAGGACTGCTTTTATTTTCCTGGTGGCCCAGAGGTAGCGTTCCCCGGTCACAATTATAAGATTGTGGGTTTAAATCCTGGTAGGGTGAGGTGTTGATTATATGTAGAAGTCCGCGTGCTTTATTGGGCTAATGAAATATATATGGATCCTCGTGTTTCGAAGCCGCATTTGGTAAAACGTTGCTCTGATCACCTAAGCGGCACGGGTGGTCCCTATAGTGGTTCACAGCGCCATAAGCTCGTTGAACAAGCTTTGTGTGAAATATAACAGAGTCTAGGATTGCTTATAGTGTCCTGGTGGCCCATAGGTAGCGTTCCTTGGTCCCAATTATAAGATCGTGGGTTCGAATCCTGGTGGAGTGAGGTGTTGATTATATGTAGAAGTCCGCGTGCTCTATTGGGATAATGAAATATATATGGATCCTTGTGTTTCTAAGCCGGATTTGATAAAACGTTGCTCTGATCACCTAAGCGGCACGGATGGTCCCCATTAGAGGTTTACGGCGCCATAAGCTCGTTGAACAGGCTTTGTGTGAAATATAGCAGAGACTAGGACTGCTTTTATTGTCCTGGTGGCCCAGATGTAGTGTTCCCCGGTCACAATTATAAGATCGTGGCTTCAAATCCTGGTGGGGTGAGGCGTTGATTATATGTAGAAGTCCGCGTGCTTTATTGGGCTAATGAAATATATATGGATCCTCGTGTTTTGAAGCCGCATTTGGTAAAACGTTGCTCTGATCACCTAAGTGGCACGGGTGGTCCCCATTAGAGGTTCATGGCGCCATAATTTCGTTGAACAGGCTTTGTGTGAAATATAACAGAGTCTAGGACTGCTTATAGTATCCTGGTGGCCCATAGGTAGCGTTCCTCGGTCACAATTATAAGATCGTTGGTTCGAATCCTGGTGGAGTGAGGTGTTGATTATATGTAGAAGTCCGCGTGCTCTTTTGGGCTAAGGAAATATATATGGATCCTTGTGTTTCGAAGCCGGATTTGGTAAAACGTTGCTCTGATCACCTAAGCGGCACGGATGGTCCCCATTAGAGGTTCACAGCGCCATAAGCTCGTTGAACAGGCTTTTTGTGAAATATAGCAGAGTCTAAGACTGCTTTTATTGTCCTGGTGGCCCAGAGGTAGCGTTCCCCGGTCACAATTAGAAGATCGTGGGTTCGAATCCTGGTGAGAGGAGGCGATCGGCATGAAGCCGCCATTTTATTGGTCAAATGAAACATCTATGGATCCTCGTGGTTTTGAAGCCGCACGAAAAACGTTGCTCTGATCACCTAAGCGGCATGGGTGGTCCCTATTAGAGGTTCACGGCGCCATAAGCTCGTTGAACAGGATTTGTGTGAAATATAGCAAAGTCTAGGACTGCTTTTATTGTCCTGGTGGCTCAGAGGTAGCGTTCCCCGGTCACAATTATAAGATTGTGGGTTTAAATCCTGGTAGGGTGAGGTGTTGATTATATGTAGAAGTCCGCGTGCTTTATTGGGCTAATGAAATATATATGGATCCTCGTGTTTCGAAGCCGCATTTGGTAAAACGTTGCTCTGATCACCTAAGCGGCACGGGTGGTCCCCATTAGAGGTTCCCGGCGCCATAAGCTCGTTAAACAGGCTTTGTGTGAAATATATCAGAGTCTAGGACTGCTTTTATTATCCTGGTGGCCCAGAGGTAGCGTTCCCCAGTCACAATTATAAGATCGTGGATTTAAATCCTTGTGGGGTGAGGTGTTGATTATATGTAGAAGTCCGCGTGCTTTATTGGGCTAATGAAATATATATGGATCCTCGTGTTTCGAATCCGGATTTGGTAAAACGTTGCTCTGATCACCTAAGCGGCACGGATGGTCCCCATTACAGGTTCACAGCGTCATAAGCTCGTTGAACAGGATTTGTGTGAAATATAGCAGAGTCTAGGATTGCTTTTATCGTCCTGGTGGCCCATAGGTAGCGTTCCTCGGTCACAATTATAAGGTCGTGGGTTCGAATCCTGGTGGGGTGAGGTGTTGATTATATGTAGAAGTCCGCGTGCTTTATTGGGCTAATTAAATATATATGGATCCTCGTGTTTTGAAGCCGCATTTGGTAAAATGTTGCTCTGATCACCTAAGCGGCACAGGCGGTCCCCATTAGAGGTTCATGGCGCCATAAGGTCGTTGAACAGGCTTTGTGTGAAATATAGTAGAGTCTAGGAGTGCCTTTATTGTCCTGGTGGCCCAGAGGTAGCGTTCCCCGGTCACAATTATAAGATCATGGGTTCAAATCCTGGTGGGGTGAGGTGTTGATTATATGTAGAAGTCCGTGTGCTTTATTGGTCTAATGAAATATATATGGATCCTAGTGTTTCGAAGCCGCATTTGGTAAAACGTTGCTCTGATCACCTAAGCAGCACGGGTGGTCCCCTATAGTGGTTCACAGCGCCATAAGCTCGTTGAACAGGCTTTGTGTGAAATTTAACAGAGTCTAGGACTGCTTATAGTGTCCTGGTGGCCCATAGGTAGCGTTCCTTGGTCACAATTATAGGATCGTGGGTTCGAATCCTGGTGAAGTGAGGTGTTGATTATATGTAGAAGTCCGCGTGCTTTATTGGGTTAATGAAATATATGTGGGTCCTCGTGTTTCGAAGCCGGATTTGGTAAAAAGTTGCTCTGATCACCTAAGCGGCTTTTGTGGTCCCCATTAGAGGTTCACGGCGCCATAAGCTCGTTGAACAGGCTTTGTGTGAAATATAGCAGAGACTAGGACTGCTTTTATTATCCTGGTGGCCCAGAGGTAGCGTTCCCCGGTCACAATTATAATATCGTGGGTTTAAATCCTAGTGGGGTGAGGTGTTGATTATATGTAGAAGTCCGCATGCTTTATTGGGCTAATGAAATATATATATGGATCCTTGTGTTTCGAAGCTGCATTTGATAAAACGTTGCTCTGATCACCTAAGCGGCACGGGTGGTCCCCATGAGAGGTTCACGGCGCCATAAGCTCTTTGAACAGGCTTTGTATGAAATATAGCAGTGTCTAGGACTGCTTTTATTTTCCTGGTGGCCCAGACGTAGAGTTCCCCGGTCACAATTATAAGATCGTGGTTTCAAATCCTGGTGGGGTGAGGCGTTGATTATGTGTAGAAGTCCGCGTGCTTTATTGGGCTAATGAAATATATATGGATCCTCGTGTTTTGAAGCCGCATTCTATAAAACGTTGCTCTGATCACCTAAGCGGCACGGGTGGTCCCCTATAGTGGTTCACAGCTCCATAAGCTCGTTGAACAGGATTTGTGTGAAATATATCAGAGTCTAGGACTGCTTATAGTGTCCTGGTGGCCCATAGGTAGCGTTCCTCGGTCACAATTATAAGATCGTGGGTTCGAATCCTGGTGGAGTGAGGTGTGGATTATATGTAGAAGTCCACGTGCTCTATTGGGCTAATGAAATATATATGGATCCTTGTGTTTCGAAGTCGGATTTGGTAAAACGTTGCTCTGATCACCTAAGCGGCACGGATGGTCCCCATTAGAGGTTTACGGCGCCATAAGCAAGTTGAACAGGCTTTGTGTGAAATATAGCAGAGTCTAGGACTGCTTTTATTGTCCTGGTGGCCCAGAGGTAGTTTTCCCCGGTCACAATTATAAGATCGTGGCTTCAAATCCTGGTGGGGTGAGGCGTTGATTATATGTAGAAGTCCGCGTGCTTTATTGGGCTAATGAAATATATATGGATCCTCGTGTTTTGAAGCCGCATTCTATAAAACGTTGCTCTGATCACCTAAGCGGCATGGGTGGTCCCCTATAGTGGTTCACAGCGCCATAAGGTCGTTGAACAGGATTTGTGTGAAATATATCAGAGTCTAGGACTGCTTATAGTGTCCTGGTGGCCCATAGGTAGCGTTCCTCGGTCACAATTATAAGATCGTGGTTTCGAATCCTGGTGGAGTGAGGTGTTGATTATATGTAGAAGTCCACGTGCTCTATTGGGCTAATGAAATATATATGGATCCTTGTGTTTTGAAGTCGGATTTGGTTAAACGTTGCTCTGATCACCTAAGCGGCAAAGATGGTACCCATTAGAGGTTCACAGCGCCATAAGGTCGTTGAACAGGCTTTGTGTGAAATATAGCAGAGTCTAGGACTGCTTTTATTGTCCTGGTGGCCCAGAGGTAGCATTTCCCGGTCACAATTAGAAGATCGTGGGTTCGAATCCTGGTGGGGTGAGGTGTTGATTATATGGAGAAGCCGCGTGCTTTATTGGGGAAATTTAATATATATGGATCCTCGTGTTTTGAAGCCGGATCTGGTAAAACGTTGCTCTGATCACCAAAGCGGCACGGGTGGTCCCCATTAGAGCTTTACGGCGCCATAAGCTCGTTGAACAGGCTTTGTTTGATATATAGTAGAGTCTAGTACTGCTTTTATTGTCCTGGTGGCCCAGAGGTAGCATACCCCGGTCACAATTATAAGATCGTGGGTTTGAATCCTGGTGGGGTGAGGTGTTGATTATATGTAGAAGTCCGAGTGCTTTATTGGGCTAAAGAAATATATATGGATCCTCGCGTTTCCAAGCCGGATCTGGTAAAACGTTGCTCTGATCACCTAAGCGGCACAGGTGGTCCCCATTAGAGGTTCATGGCGCCATAAGGTCGTTGAACAGGCTTTGTGTGAAATATAGTTGAGTTTAGGACTGCTTTTAGTGTCCTGATGGCCCAGAGGTAGCGTTCCCCGGTCACAATTCTAAGATCGTG
>NW_024714418.1:0-35151 GCF_018991925.1 Homarus americanus
AAGAAGTTACGTATTGCTCATTTTATTTTATTTAGAGGATAAATTTATCAACATATTTTAGTTCAATATTACCCTACATAACCCTCACACCGCCTCTAACAGATACGATAATAACTCACCAATGACATATTAATAACCAATAACTTCCTGATCAAAATGACAATGCACTCGAATGCACCATAAATTTGTGGCCCTTTTTGTTGTTGTGTTCATCATAATTTAGCTCACGATATAAATTAGTGTGTATAAGAGAGAGAGAGAGAGAGAGAGAGAGAGAGAGAGAGAAGACAATTTTACTCTTGGCCTGCAATGCTTAAGTCACTGGTGCAATTGGACTCATCCTTAGGGGCTCCAGCTGATGGGGACCCTAAGTTAGGGGACCCAATCTCAAGGCCCCAAAGCTTAAATAGTCCCTAATCCCAATCTCTTTATGGTAAAGATTAGACTACAACTGCTTGAGGCCTTGCAGGAGGATTAGCTTATCTGACCAGGGTCTATGTGAATGGGGTCTACTGGGGGTATTTCTCTCTACCTTCATTTCTTTCTCATTATGTATTTTTACCTATCTTTATTACCTATTTCTTTTATTTCGTTCGTCTTCCACGTTCTTTATTGTCCTCATCATCCGCCCCGCCCCGCCTGCCTCTGCCCTGCCCCCGCCTGCCCGACCTGCCTGCCCCATGTGATCCAAATATTTTAAGGTCATATATGAAGCATTGACTGGCTGTTGGAGAAAAAATACATTATATAGTCTGTTACAGGTGTGGAACAGGTGTGTTACAAGGAGGGATGATGGCAGGTGTGGTACAGGTGGCTTACAGGGAGGGATGGACAGGTGTGTAATAACAGGGAGTGATGTACAGGTGTGTTGCAGGGAGGGTGGCACAGGTGTGTTACACTACAAGCTGGCACAGGTGCTAACAGGGAGGGTTACAGGTGTGTTACAGGAGGGGGCAGTGATTGGTGGGTGGTGGGCAGCAGGGAGGGGTGATACAGGTGTGTTACAGGGAGGGGTCCAGGTGTGTTACAGGGAGGGGGTGATACAGGTGTGTTACAGGAGGGCGATACAGGTGTGTTACAGGGAGGGGTGATACAGGTGTTTACAGGGAGGGTGAACAGGTGTGTTAAGCAGGAAAGGGATATAAAAGTTAACAGGAGGGGCATGGGAGAGAGAAAGGAGCAGGAGGATGGAGCTGAAGAGTTAAATGTAGTAATACTAACATCATCAGTAGGTCAACCCCCAATCCAACCGAGACTGAACACCTTATCGCCACGACAAACCTAACCAAAACCTAACCCTAACCTAACCTAACCAAACCTAATCCAACCTAACCTATCCTAACCTAACCAAACCCAACCCAACCTAACTAAACTAAATCTAACCCAACCTAACCCAACCCAACCCAAACCCAACCCACCCAATCCCAACCTAACCTAACCCAACTCAACCCCAACCCAAATCCCAACCCAACCTAACCTAACCCAACCTGAATTTACACACTGTTCATGTGTCACATATTATACCAGATTTGCTGGAAACGGTAATGATACTTATCAAGGTAGCATGATAGCAACACCAACCTAGGGTGGCTGGGCGATGGCAGGGATGCATTCTGCGCTGTGTTAGTGGGTGAGCATGGCGTGTGTGGGCTGGGTGAGCATGGCGTGTGTGGGCTGGTGAGCATGGCGTGTGGGGCAGGTGAGCATGGCGTGTGGGGCTGGTGAGCATGGCGTGTGGGCCGGGTGAGCAGCGGTGGCTGGTGACATGGCGTGGGGCGGTGAGCAGGCGGTGGGGCCGGGTGAGCATGGCGTGTGTGGGCTGGGTGAGCATGGCGGTGGGCCAAGTGAACATGGCGTGTGTGGGCTGGGTGAGCATGGCGTGTGGGCTGGGTGAGCATGGCGTGTGGCTGGGTGAGCATGGCGGTGGGGGCAGGTGAGCACGGCGTGTGGGCAGGGTGAGCATGGCGTGTGTGGGCTGGTGAGCATGGCGTGGGCTGGGTGAGCATGGCGTGGCCGGTGAGCATGACGTGGCCGTGAGCATGGCGTGTGGGCTGGTGAGCATGGCGTGGCCGGTGAGCATGGCGTGTTGGGCCGGGTGAGCATGGCGTGGGCTGGTGAGCATGGCGTTGGGCCATGAGCATGGCGGTAATGGGTGAGCATGGCGTGGCTGGGGTGAGCATGGCGTGCAGGGGCCGGTGAGCATGGCGTGTGCTGGTGAGCATGGCGTGTGGGCCGGTGAGGGCCGGTGACATACGGGCCGGGTGAGCGGAATGGTGGAGCATGGCGTGTGTGGCTGCGTGAATGGCGTGGGCCGGGTGACATGACGGTGGGGCTGGTGAGCATGGCGGTGGGGCCGAGAGCATGGCGTGTGTGGCCCCGGGTGACATGGCGTGTTGGCTGGGTGAGCATGGCGTGGCTGGGTGGAGCATGGCGTACCGGGTGAGCATGGCGTGTGGGCTGGGTGAGCACGGCGGGCAGGGTGAGCGCACGGCGTATTGGGTGAGCATGGCGTGGGGGCCGGGTGAGCATGGCGTGGGTCGGATGAGCAAGCCGGGTGGCGGAGCATGGCGTGTGCCGGCGAGTATGGCGTGTGGGCTGGGTGAGCATGGCGTGTGGTAGCTGGATGAGCACGACGTGTGTGGGCAGGGTGAGCATGACGCGTGGCCGGGTGAGCATGACGTGTGTAGGCCGGGTGAGCAGAAGTAGAAACATACTGGATACAGGTAGATACACACAGACAGAGACGAACTAATATACAGACATTTACAGTGATACAACTGTTTCTGGGGATCATGACCTGTTTTACTACAGGAGCTCACGTGGATGATGGACGTATTGTAAACACTGGATAAAGGCCGGTGCTACAAAAAAGCAGCGGAGGTGGGTTGTGTGTGCTGCGGAGGTGTGGTGCTGCTGTATGTGTCATGGAGGTGTGGTGCTGCTGTATGTGTCATGAAGTGTGTGTGGTGCTGCTGTATGTGCCACGGAGGTGGTGCCAGGCCATGCAGGTGTGTGCTGCTGTATGTGGCGGAGGTGTTGTGCCGCTGTATGTCATGGAGGTGCTGTGCTGCTTATGTGTCATGGAGGTGGTGCTGCTGTATGTGTCATGGAGGTGTGCTGCTGTATAAGCCGCGGAGGTGGCTGCTGTATGTGTCATGGAGGTGTGGTGCTGCTGTATGTGTCATGGAGGTGTGGTGCTGCTGTATGTGCTGGGTGGAGGTGTGGTGCTGCTGTATGTGTCATGGAGGTGTGGTGCTGCTGTATGTGTCATGGAGGTGTGGTGCTGCTGCATGTGTCATGGAGGTGTGGTGCTGTATGTGTCATGGAGGTGTGGTGCTGCTGTATGTGTCATGGAGGTGTGGTGCTGCTGTATGTGTCATGGAGGTGTGGTGCTGCTGTATGTGTCATGGAGGTGTGGTGCTGCTGTATGTGTCATGGAGGTGTGGTGCTGCTGTATGTATCATGGAGGTGTGGTGCTGCTGTATGTGTCATGGAGGTGTGTTTGTGCTGCTGTATGTATCATGGAGGTAATATTGAAGGCCTGGCTGGTTTGTTTACTTAAGGTGAAAAATTGGATCACCTGAAGAACCACTCGAACACTATTTGATGGGTCATGTGGTTAGGTTAGGTTAGGTTAGGTTAATCTTGAGGTGAAATCAGCTGGGGTGGTGATTCTTCAGGTGATCCGAAAAAGGTGTCATTGATACCTTAAATAATGTTATTTTTTGTATTAAAAGTCGTGATTTCTTATACATCACACGGCTAAACTTAACTAATGCTCGAAAGATCTTCAATTCCTGTGTTTAAGTTTGTCAAAATATGTGTTAAAATATGATAAAATCTGACCATGTCATATTTAACTCGAAGAACTCTCTCTCTCCCTCTCTCCTAATCTCCGGCGGCAAGATTGCTTGGTACACTTCGCTGAGTTAACTAAGGTTAATTTGGTTAGGCGAGTAATTTTGTAGAGGTCAAGTCCTGTGGGTCAGTCTTGGTGGTAGGTTAGGTTAGGTTAGGTTAGGTCTAGTGAACCCAGTCGTAATGGTAGGTTAGGTTAGGTTAGGTTAGGTTAGGTCTAGTGAACCCAGTCGTAATGGTAGGTTAGGTTAGGTTAGGTTAGGTCTAGTGAACCCAGTCGTAATGGTTGGTTAGGTTAGGTTAGGTTAGGTCTAGTGAACCCAGTCGTAATGGTAGGTTAGGTTAGGCTAGGTCAGGTTGGGTCCAATGGGTCAGTGTAAGCAATAGGAAGATTACTGCCAGGAAAATGTAAAGTGAATCTTACTCCAAACATCCACATTGATCCACATTTTTCCACATAACAATCTACTGTGGATACCAAGTTAATTTGTTAACAAAAAATAATAGTATAATAACCAAAGATAATTCCATAAGGCTGAAGCTGGTGTCATCATGTAGAAGAAAACGTTTTACTGCACTCTGTCTTCGAGCCAGGGATGGGTTCTTATCTCTCTCTCTCCATCTATCCGATACGAGAGAAGGAGACACGGTGATATAATACGATGCAAATATATAGAGATCTATCACGTATGACCTCCTGTGTGGTGACTTATGGTGTTGTAAGCATTACCAACACAGTCCTGCACATGTGTTAGTCCTCCCATCGTACATGTCAAGTGTAATACCATGACAGCCTGGGGGAGGAGGGTGGGGTGGCCGCTGTTTTAAAGGTTCACTTGATAATGATATAGTCTGTTTACTTCACTTACTGTGTACAGGTTTGGTGTTCAGGGTGATGGAGGACGTTCACCTTACTTCTACACACACACACACACACACACACACACACACACACACACACACACACACACACACACACTGCACCAAATGAATACACAGTCCACCATGTATATCAATATTATGGAGAACCCCGTCTAGGATAGAACCTGACACCTCTGGCCCACTTGGGAACTATATTCAGAGGAGCTGCCACCTGGTGTCGGCTGGTGGTGGAGTGGTAGAGCCTCCCACTCTAATATTTTCAAATATAATCCATGTTCTTTTCTCGTTGATAATACCAGTATCCTGCCACGATATAGATGGCCAGGCTGCATCTGATCTTATTCTTCTCATTCAGCAGCTGGTGGATTACTCCACCACCCTGACTGGATGCTGGTCCACCCAAGGGTTGTTCCACCATCATTCAGCAGCTGGTGGGTTACTCCACCACCCTGACTGGATGCTGGTCCACCCAAGGGTTGTTCCTCCACCATTCAGCAGCTGGTGTACCCACCCACGATGCGTCCACCGGTTGCCCACCCCACACCAACCCCCACCCCCACCACCACCCACCACACACCACCATTCCACCACATTCAGCAGTTGGTGGACTCCACCACTCGGCTGGATCACCAAACCCAAACCCACCACACTCCACCCAAGGGTTGTTCCACCATCATTCAGCAGCTGGTGGGTTACTCCACCACTCCCTGCCAGGATGCTGGTCCACCCAAGGGTTGTTCCACCATCATTCAGCAGCTGGTGGGGTTACTCCACCACCTGGCAGGATGCTGGTCCACCCAAGGGTTGTTCCACCATCATTCAGCAGCTGGTGGGTTACTCCACCACCCTGCCCCACCCAACCACCACCCCACCACGGATGCCCCCAGTTGTTCACCATCATCGGTGTATCCACCACCCGGCAGATGCGTCCACCCAAGGCCACATTCAGCAGCGGGGTTACCCCGCGATGCTGGTCCACCCGTTGCGCTGGAGCGGTCCACCCGGTTGTCCACATTCAGCAGCTGGTGGGCCATTACCCTGGCAGGATGCTGGTCCACCCAAGGGTTGTTCCACCATCATTAACTAATGGTAGCGAGGCCTTGGTGTATATAACTGGTGTGTTGCTATATAGGCATAAGAACATAAGAATGGAGGAAACTACAGTTGGCCTATTGTTCCATATTATGCAGTCCCGTTTACACCCAACCCCTATCGCTCATATATCCATCCAACCTATGTTTGATGCTGTCCAGCGTATTCGAGTTAATGATGATGTTTGGTAACTTGTTCCGCTCATCCACTACTCTATTTACAAACCAATTTTTTACCTATCTCGCGCCTAAATCTAAATTTGTCTAAATTAAAACCATTGTTACGAGTTCGCTCCTGGTTGGATAGTTTGAGCACCTTTGTTATATCACCTTTGTTTAGCCCTGACTTCCATTTATACACCTCGATCATATCGCCCTCACTTACGTCTCTCGAGGAGTACAAATTCAGATGCTTTAACCTGTCTCTGTACCTCGAGGTTCCTAATGCCCGGGATTAGTCTTGTCATTCTCCTCTGAATTCTTTCTGGGGATCCTATATCCATTCTGTAGTATGGTGACCAGAACTGAGCGGTAATCCAAGTGAGGTCTCACAAGCGCAAGATATAGTTTTAGGATGACCTCGCTAGTCTTGTAACTAACACTTTTGTATGAACCAAGTACTTTGTTAGCCTTGTTTCGAGCAAATACACATTGTTGACTTGGTATAAGATTCTACTATCATTACTCTAAATCTTTCTCACATTCGAATTCTCTATAACATCGTTGTTCATCTGATATCTGGTTTCTCATTTTACATCTTTAAATAGCACTTACTTCATTACTGAATTGCATCAGTTTCAGACCATTCGAAAAACTTGTCTAGATCGTCTGTGGAGTTTTGCGGAATCCTCGTCATTATAATTACACTCCCTATTTTAGTGTCATCAGCAAATTTACTTATGTTGCTGTCTACGCCGATATCTATGTCATTTATGTATATAATAAATAATAATGGTCCAAGTACTAAGCATTGCGGTACTCCACTAGTGACGTTACTCCAATTGAATTTAGTGCCGTAAATGCTATTGCTATTTCCTGCCCTGTAACCACACACTAATCCCTTTAAGAATATCTCCAATTCCATTAGCCTCCACTTCATATTTTAGCTATTGATAATAGATTTGTCAGACATAAACGCTTACCTGTGAAGCCATGTTGGGAATCATTGATCAACTTGTGCTTCTCCAGGTGATTTCGAATAGAGTTTGAAATTATTGCTCACAGAAATTTGTCTACAACTGATGTTAATTCTAATTGAGTAGTATAGAGGATAGTGATTCATTCTTCTTGAAAAATCGGTATCACATCTGCCATCTCCAGATTCTGGTACTACAATCTGTTTTTAAGGACATGTTAAACAACTTTGCTAAGGGCATACTAAGCTCTTCCTTACATTCCTTTAATACTCTGGCAAATATCTCATCGGGGCCTGGTGACTTATAAGGCTTTAGTTTGTCTATTTGCTTACTAACATTGTTACTAGTCACTACTATCTCGCTTAATTTATTTTCTTCACTATCCTTGTATTGGGTCGGTGCCTCGGGTATCATGTTTAAATTTTCGGTGGTGAAAACCTGAAAAACATTTATTCAGATTATTGCTCATTTCTCCGTCGTTATCAGTTAGCTCGCTGGTATCTGACTGTATTGGTCCAATCTTTTCTCATGTTTTAGTTTGGTACATTTGGTAGAATCCCTTGGGGTTTGACTTCACCTCGCTTGCTACCTTCAGTTCATTATTCCTCTTTGCTTTTCTTATCTCGGTCTTAACCCCACCGGCCAATACCTTATAATAATCTCAGAGGTAAACTTCACCACAATTTTTTCTTCTACCTATAGCCTTCCTTTGTCCAATAATATTCTTTAGATAATTATTTATCCATTTAGGTTCATTGTTGTTTGATCTGGGTTTTCTGTATGGTATGTTCTGACTTTGTACATTAAGTAACTCATTATTTAAATTGTTGTGGAACTCGGCAACCTCATACACACACACACACACACACACACACACGTTGAGACACAACAGCACTTCCTGCCACCCTGGCGGACAGTTCCCTTCGATATCACAATACCGACATATCCACCTAAAAAATTACTTATACAAAGCATTTATCTCCAACACACTGCCAAATTGAGAGCTCTTGAACACATACACACTCTACAGACTGATGATAATATCACACAGACCATCTACACTGATGGATCTTCAACACCGCCTGTGGAGGGCTGGAAGTGCTATTGTTTGACTCAACCTGACGGTAATATAATTGAGAAAGGAGGTAGAATTAACAACTGGGCATCCACTCTACAAACTGAATTAGCCACACTCACAGCTATTAAATTCATTGAAACCACTGTTACGACAGTCTCATCATCACTGACTCTCTATCCTCACTACTTGCCCTTGGCACCCTTAATCTAAGTTGTCACGCTCTTGTCTCCTGAAGCCAGACACAAATATGCGTGCCTTGTTGACCGGGGTGTCAGGGTCAACTGTTGTGGATCCCTCTCACATAGGCCTCAAAAAACATAACAGAGTTGATGCCCTATCAAATTCACGTCTAACAAAGACACCGTTGAATACAATTTGGTCTGTCAAAAGAACCATTAAAACTCTAATTAGAAAGAACTTATTGATGAATTTGACGCAAGTAACAAGTAAACAGGCACTAGTCGATCCATAGGTTACTATGATGAGATGTATCATGAAACATGTATATGGAGCAAGTAACAAGATCACTAGATTACAAGATGTTGTGACCGCAGATTAAGGTTAGGATATAAGTACCTTTGCGGTATGTTCTCAAGCAGATGTAAACAAACTAAATGTAAAGTGTGTGGACAGACATATGGCCACACACTTGAACACTACATCTCGACTGTGTGAAGATAGAACCTCTAGGACAGGTCCAAGCACACTTTGTAGAAATGGCACAACACTTCATCTCTAATGGCAAGATAGCCGACATATTAAGATCATATCCACTTTTTTACACTTAGTAACTATATCAATTGCCACGTATAGGACCAAACACACAATGTGCTTGAATACCTCTCACGCAAATGTGAACAACAAAGTGTGAGGGCAGACATATTGCCTTACTCTGCTCTACTCACGCAGTTTTTTTTAATTACAGGATTAGCCCACCCGAGCACAGGTCACTGACCCACATCAGGGCCTGGGGGGCGAAAATGTAATAATAATAAATAATAATAATAATAATACTAATAATAATAATAATAATAATAATAATAATAATAATAATTATAATATAATAATAATAATAATAATACTAATAATAATAATAATAATATTAATAATAATAATAATTAGTTCATAGTAAACAAAATTTCTAATTAAAATATTAAATAAAATAATAAAACTATTACAACACTGAAATAATGATAAAAATAAAGAACACAAAGAAATACAAAATGAAAAAATCGTATTGAGAAACGATATACAGTATGTATGTTGTGTTGTGTTGTGTTGGTGTCGTGTCGTCGTGTCGTGTCGTGTCGTCGTCGTATGTGTCGTGTCGTGTCGTGTCGTGTCGTGTGTCGTGTCGTGTCGTGTCGTCTGTGTCGTGTGTCGTGTCGTGTTGTGTTGTCAATAGTAAGAGAAAAACTGAGACAATATGTGTAAAATATGCAGAAAGACACACACATATGGGCAGCAGGGCTAACATAGACAACACACAGGCGAAGGCACACACATATATAACAAATAATGTATTAAACACTGTGTAGTATATAATATTTTACTTTGTAAATGCATTGGTTTTTGACAGATGAGTATGGTATAGTAAATTAAAGGCAAATACTAAATTACCACACACACACACACACACACTGGACTATCAAGAACAGACCAGCGATATGGAAATGGCGACATGTGAGGGGAGGGATGCGAGCTAAAGCCACACACACAGATGTTTGCATGGGGAGGAACAAGCTGACTGTTTTACTCACGGAGAAGAGGCTAATACCTGAACCACGGTGTGAGAGAAGGATGTTAGGTTTGACATGAACCATGGGTGAGAGAGAGGTTAGGTCTCTGACACTACTGAACATATTTGTGTGAGGAGAGAGATGGGTTCCTGACACTACTGAAATATTTGTGTGAGGAGAGAGAGTTGCCTGACACATTTCTTTTACCAGAATGGACATTGACATACTTGTTTATTTTGGCCTACCACTAACTTCCCAGCTGGTTTAGGATACTTACCATCAGGTGAAATAAGTCAGGTGAGGGGGCATTTCAGATGACTAAAATATTGTGTGAAGGCAGTATTTGATGCACATATCAACGTGTTTCAGACGTCAAGACATACGTAAGAGAATGGCCGAATAACAGACGGCTGATAATGGGTGAGGAATGGAAGCGTTTTACTACCTGGATGGACAAAAAGGCTTAAAACATGACGGAGAGAGCTTGACAAGGCCTGAGTCAGTGAGCCTGGGGGTGGGTGAGGGCGGGCTATGAGGGCGAGGTGAGGGCGGGGCATGGCAGATGAGGAGAGGTGGGGGTGGGTGATGGGCATGGCGGAGGGCGACGGTGAACGGGTGGAATGGGTGAAGCAGGCGGAGGCTGGGGCACGGTGATGGAGCAGGCGGGAGGGTGGGCGAGGCGGGGGCATGGGAGTATGGGTGTGGGGAGGGTGGAGGAGGGCGGGTGTGGTGGGGGTGAGGGAGGGGGTGTGGAGGGTGAGGGCGGGTCTGGTGGTGAGAGCAGGGGTGTGGTGGTGGTGAGGGCGGGGGGTGTGGTGGCGGGGAGTGGCTGGAGGCGTGGTGGTGGTGAGGGCGGGGTGGTGGTGATGGCGGGTGTGGTGGTGGTGATGCGGGTGGTGGTAGAGGGCGGGTGTGGTGGTGGTGAGGGCGGTGTGGTGGTGGTGAGCGCGGTGGTGGTGGTGATGGCGGGTGTGGTGGTGGTGAGGGCGGGGTGTGGTGGCAGAGGGCGGGGGTGTGGTGATGGTGTGGTGGCAGGAGGGCGGGGTGGTGAGGGCGGGTGTGGCGGATGGCAAGGTGGTGTGGTGGGGGTGTGGTGATGACGGGGGTGGTGACGCGGGGGTGTGGTACGTGAGGTGGGGCGTTGTGGTGGCGGAGGTGTGGCGTGGTGATTTACGGGGTGGTGACGGCGGGGTGTTGGTGGGAGGAGGGCGGGTGTGGTGATGGCGGGGTGTGGTGATGGCGGGGGGTTTGTGAGGGCGGAGGTGGGTGAGGCGGGGTGGTGACGGCGGTGGTGATGGCGGGTGTTGTGGTGGTGAGTGGCGTGGTGCGGGTGAGGTGTGGTGGTTAGAGTGGCGGGGGTGTAAGATGGGTGCTGGTGGTGGTGAGGGCGGGGTGTGGTGATGGCGGGCGTGGTGGTTAAGGAGGGCGGGGGTGTGGTGATGGCGGGGGTGTGGTGGTTTGCAGGGCGGGGGTGTGGAGGAGGGGGCGTGGTGATGGCGGGGCAAGTTGTGGGTGGTGGATGGCGGGTTTGAGGTGGCGGAGGGCGGGGGTGTGGTGAGGCGGGGCGTGGTGATTATGGGGCGTGTGGTGGCTTGGTGGAGGGCGGGCGTGGTGAGGGTGGGGTGTGGCGGACGATGGGTGTTGTGGCGGCGAGGATGGGGTGGCGACGATGGGTGTTGGTGGTGGGGAGGGCGGGGCGTGGCTGATGGCGGGCGTGGTGACCGGTGATGGCGGGGTGTTGTGGCTGGAGGGCGGGGTGTGGTGATGGCGGGGGTGGTGATGGGCGGGGTGCTGGTGGCGGTGGAGATGGTGACGCGGGGGCGTCAGGGGTGAGGGCGGGGTGTGGTGAGCATGGGGGTGGAGGAGGGGGTGTGGTGATGGCGGGGTGTTGTGGTTGCAGAGGGCGGGGTGTGGTGACGGCGTGTGGGTGGTGACGGCGGGGGTGGTGGTCAGGAGTGTGATGCGCGGTGATGGCGGGTGGTGACGGCGGGGTGTGGTGGTCAGAAGGCGGTTGTGGTGATGGCGAAAGCCAGGCGGCAGGAGAGGGCAAGCTGGTGCGGCAGATGGCTGGGCAAGGTGACGGCGAACCGGGGCGGCAGATGGCGCTGGTGGCGGAGATGGCGAAGTGTGGTGCAAATTGCGGCGTGGCATCGTGATGGCTAAAGGCCAGGAGGCTAGGTGCGTAAGCCGATACGGGGTGCGTGACGATACGGGGCAAGCTGGTTGTGGAGGAGTGCATGGGTGCGGCGATAAGCCAGCAGGTGGCGGGGGTAACAGGCGGTGATGGCTGGGGGTGGGACGGATGGCGGTTGTGGCGGTGAGGGCGGGGGCGTTGTGGTGAGGGATGGGCGGCCTGGCGTGGCGGAGTGGCGGGAGTGGCGTGACGGGCGTCTGAGGTGGCGGAGGAGCAAGTGGTGATGGCGGTGGCGGCGGGGGTGTGGCGTGGTGGTGATGGCGGGTGTGGCGGTGAGCATGGGCGCTGGTGGTGGAAGAGGGCGGCGGTGATACGGAAATGGTGGCGGCGATGGGGTGTGGTGGCGGAAGGAGGCGGGCGTGGCACGTGAAGGATGCGTCAGGCCGTGATGCACGGGGCGTGCGGCGGAGATGGCGGGCAACAGAAAGTATGATGGATGCGGGCGATGCATGCAAGTGCGGCGGCGGTGATGGAAGTGGTACTGGTGAGTGGAAGGTTGTATATGGCGATCTGGCGGGGGCGTTGTGGTGGTGATGGGCGGGGGGTCAGGTGGTGGAGGGCGGGGCGTTGTGGCGGTGATGCGTGATGTTGTGGTGGTGAGGGCGGGGCAAGCCTGGCGGTGAGTGGGCGGGGTGGTGGTGAGAGGGCGAGGCGCTGGTGGGTGGCAGATGATGCAGGGCTGGGGTGGTGAAGGGCGGGTGGTGGTGGTGGAGGGCGTGGTGGTCAAGATGGGCGGCTGCGCGTGGTGTAGGGGGTGCTGGTGGCGGTGATGGCGGGGCCAGGTGGCGTGGAGGGCGGGGTGCGGTGGCGGTGGAGGCGGGTGTGGCACGGTGGAGGGCGGGCAACAGGTGGCGATGGCGGGCGTCAGGTATGGGGAGGGCGGGGCGTGGTGGCGGTGAGGATGGGCGTGTGGCTCGTGATGGCTGGGCCAGGCGGTGATGGGCGGGGCGTGCAACTGGTGAGGTACGGGGTGTCAGGCGGCGATGGCGGAAAGGGCTGGTGGCGGCGAGTGGCGGGGGTGTGGCGGTGGAGAGGACGGGGCGTGGTGGCTGAGGAGTGGGCGGGGCGTTGTGGCAGTGAGGGCGGGGCGTGGTGGTGATGGCGGGGGTGTGGTGGTGATGATGGCGGGGTGTGGTGGCCGGAGGGCGGGGTGTGGTGGAGGGGCGGGTGTGGTGACGGCGGGGGTGTGGTGGCTGTGAGTGGCGGTGTGGTGAGGCGGGGTGTGGTGATAGAGGGGGTGTGGGTGGTGAACGGGGTGTGGTGATGGCGGGGGTGATGGTGTGGTACAGAGGGCGGGGGTGGTGTGGTGGTGGAGGGCGGGGCGTGGTGATGGCGGGGTGTGGCGATTACGGGGGTGCTGTGGTGGGTGAGGGCGGTGGTGACGGCGGGGTGGTGACGGAGGGGGTGGGTATTGCGGGATGGGCGGGGGGTGGTGGCAGGAGGAGGGTGGCGACCACGGTGGTGACGGCGGGGTGTCAGGCGGCGGAGGATGCAAAGTGCGGCGATTAACGGTGGCTGGTGGAGTGGGCGGAAGTGGTGATGGCGGGCGCTGTGGTGAAAGAGGCTGGGGCGTGGTGATTTACAAGGCGTGGTGGCTGAGTGATGGGCGGGGGAGTGGGCGATGACGGGGGTGTGGTGGCTGTTGTGGAGGGGGTGTGGAGTGGCTGGGGTGGTGACGGCGGGGTGCAGGTGGTGGTGATGGGCGGCAAGTTGTGGTGGTGAGGGCGGGTGTGGTGGAGGGCGGGGAAGATGGCGGGGTGTGGTGGTCAGGAGGGCGGGGGTGGTGGAGTGGCGGGTGTGGTGAATGGGCGTAATGGTAGGCGGTGGAGGGGGTGGTGGTGATGGCGGGTGTTGTGACGGTGGAGTGGGCGGGGTGGTGATGGCGGGTGTGGTAATGCGTGATGGCGGGGCCGGTGGTGAGTGGCTGCAGATTCAGGGGGTGTAGTGGAGTGGCGTAAGTGATGGGGTGGCGGTGATGGCGGGGTGTGGCGACGATGGGTGCGGCGGCAGATGGCGGGCGCGGCGATAGGGGGCGTGGTGATGGGCGTGGGGGTGGCGATTGGCGGGTGTGGTCAGGAGGGCGGGGCGTGGGCGTGGATGACGGGTGTGGTGATACGGGGGTGGAAGATGTTATGCGGCGATGACGGGGTGGTGATGGCGCGTGGTGGTCAGAGGGCGTGGTTGGTGGTGACGGCGTGGAGGTTGTGGTGGAGTGGCTAAAGTTGTGGCAGGAGGGCGTGCGTGGTGGTGCAGTGATGGCGTGTGGTGAGCGGGCGGGGCGCTGGTGGTGGCGATGGGCGGGGGTGTGGTGGCGGTGAGGGCGGGGGGTGGTATCGGGGAGGCGTGCAGCTGCGTGATGGCGGGGTTGAGGTGGTGATGGCGGGGCGTCCTGGTGGCGATGGCGGGCGTTGCGGCGGTGATACGGGGGGTGGTGGTGGTGGAGGGCGGGGGCGTGGCGGCGCATGGGGCGTCAGGCGGCGAGGAGCGGCGGTGATGGTGCAGGGCGGATGCTGCGGCGGCGATGGCGGCGCTGTGGCGGTGAGGCGTGGGGGTGGTGAGGGCGGGTGCTGTGGTGGCAGATGGGGGTGGTGGTGGATGGCGGGGTGTGGTACGGTGGAGTGGCGGGGTGCTGTGGTGGTGTGAGGGCGGGGCAAGTTGTGGCGGTGAGGGCGGGGTGTGTGGTGGCGGCGGATGGCGTGCGTCGTGGTGGTGAGGGCGGGGTGTGGTGGTGGTGAGGGCGGGGGTGTGGTGGTGGTGGAGGGCGGGGTGTGGTGGCAGGAGGGCGGGGTGTGGTGGTGGTGAATGGGGGTGCAGGTGGTGGAGGGCGGGGGTGTGGTGAGGGCGGGGGGTGTTGTGGCAGGAGGAAGGGGGTGGGTGGAGGGCGGGGTGGTGAGGGCGGGCGGTGTTGTGGTGGTGATGGGCGGGGTATGTGGTGGCGGAGGGCGGGGGTGGGTGAGGGCGGGGCGGTGAGGGCGGGGGGTGCAGGAGGGCGGGGGTGTGGTGGTCGTGTTATGCGGTGATTGGGGTGGTGGAGGGCGGGGGTGTTTGTGGCAGGAGGGCGGTGGACTGTGGGTGGTGGAGGGCGGGGTGTGGTGAGGGCGGGGTGTGGGTGATGGGCGGGGGTGTGGTGGAGACTGTGGAGTGGGCGGGGGTGTCAGGTGGTGAGAGGGCGGGTGCTGGTGGTGGTGAGGGCTGGGAAAGCTGTGGTGGTGAGGGCGGGGATGTGGTGGTGAGGGCGGGGGCGGTGGCTGTGATGACGGGTGCGCGTGGTGGTGAGGGCGGGGGTGGTGGCTGTGAGGGCGGGGTGTGTGGTGGTGGAGGGCGGGGTGTTGTGGTAAGAGGTGGGGGGGTGGTGTGAGCGGCGGGTGTGGCGATAGGGGGTGTTGTGGTGGTGAGGGCGGGGGTGCATGTGGTGGTGAGGGCGGGGGCAAGCTGTGGTGGTGAGGGCGGGGTGTGGTGGCTGTGATTACGGGTGCAGTTGGTGGCAGGAGGGCGGGGGGTGAGAGGGCGGGGGGTGTGGCGTGAGGGAAGGGGGGTGGTGGCGGTGAGGGCGGGGTGTGGCGGCGGTGAGGCGGTGCTGGTGGTGGTGAGGGCGGGGTGTGGTGGCCGTGATTCATGCAAGTGTTGCGGTGATGGCAAGGGCGTGGTGGAGTGGCGGGGGGTGTGGTGGCAGGAGGGCGGGGGTGTTAGCGGTGGCGGAGGGCGGGGGAAGGCCAGGGTGGTGAGGGCAAGTGAGGTGGTGGTGAGGGTACGGGCGTGTCAGGCGGTGATACGGGGCGTGGTGGCGGTGAGGGGCGGGGGTGTGGTACGGTGATGGCGGGGGTGGTGGCGGTGATGGGCGGCGCGGTTGTGGTGGTGAGGGCGGGGCGTGGTGGTGGTGGAGGGGGCGGTGGGTGGTGGAGGGAAGTGGGTGTGCTTGTGGAGGAGGGCGGGTGTGGTGGTGGTGATCAAGGTGGCATTGTGACGGCGGGCGGGTTGTGGTGGCGGAGGGCGGGGGTGTGTGGTGATGGGCGCAAGTGTGGTGGTCAGTGAGGGCGGGGGTGAAAGGGTGGTGATGGCGGGGCGTTGCGGTGAGGGATGGGGCAGTGGGTGGCGGTGATATGGGGTGGTGATGAGATAAAGGCCAGGTGGCGAGGGCGGCGTGGCATGAGGCGGGGGGTGTGGTGGCGGTGATGGCGGGCGTGTGGTATTGTGATTATGGTACAGCAGCGGCGAGGGCGGGGGTGGCGGTGGTGGTGGATGGGATGGGGCGCTGGCGGTGTGGTGAGGGCGGGGGGGTGTGGTATTGTGAGGGCGGGGGTGTTGTGGTGAGGAGGGCGGGGTGTGGTGGCCGGTAGAGGGCGGGGTGTGTGGTGGCGGAGTGGCGGTAAGTGTGGTGGTCAGAGAGGGGGGTGTCAGGCGGTGAGGCGGGGTGATGTGGCGGCGAGGGCGGGGGGTTGTGGCGGTGAGGCGGGGGCAAGCCGGTGGTGGTGAGGGCGGGGGTGTAAGTGCGGCGGAGGGCGGGGTACAGGTGGTGATGGCTGGGTGTGGTGTGGCAGGAGGGCGGGGTGTGGTACTGTGAGGGCGGGGGTACAGGTGGTGAGGGCGGGGTAGTGGTGGTGAGGGCGGGGGTGTGGTGGCTCGTGAGGGCGGGGCAAGCTTGTGGTGGCGGATGGCGGGGGTGTGGTGGCTGTGATGCGGGGTGAAGTGGTGGTGATTGGCGGGGGTGTGTGGTGGTGAGGGCGTGGGGCGGTGGTGGTCAGAGTGAGGGGGTGTTGTGGTGGAGGGCGGGGTGTGGTGGTGTGATGGCGGGTGTGGTAGTGGTGGTGGAGGGCGGGGGTGTGGGTGAGGGCGGGGGCGTGGTAATGAGGGCGGGGTGTTGTGGCAGGAGTGGCGTGATGGTGGGTGGTGGAGGGCGGGGTGCTGTGGCGGCGGAGGCGCGGTGGCAGGAGGGCGGGGTTGTGGTGGTGAGGGCGGGGGTGTGGTGCAGTGGAGGATGGGGGCGCTGGTGGCAGGAGGGCGGGGGGTGTTGGCGGTGATACGGGAAGCAGGTGGCGGAGGGCGAAGGTGCGGCGGTGAGGCGGGGGCGTGGTGGTGGAGGGCGGGGGGTTGTGGCGGTGGAGGGCGGAATGGGAGGGCGGGGTTGTGGCGGAGTGGGCAACGGGTGGTGAGGGCGGGGGGGTGTGGTGGTGTGAGGGCGGGGGTGTTGTGGTGGTGAGGGCGGGGGCGTGGTGGCTGTGATGGCGGGGTGTTGTGGGTGGTGAGGCGGGGGTGTGGTGGTGGAGGGCGGGGGGGTGGTGGCTGAGAGCGGGGGTGTTGTGGTGGTGATGGCGGGGGTGTGGTGGCTGGTGATGGCGGGTGCAATGTGGGAGGAGGGGGTGGCAGGAGGGCAAGTGTGGTGGCCGTGAGGGCGGGGTGTTGTGGTGGTGAGGGCGGGGGTGTTGTGGTGGTGAGGGCGGTGTTGTGGTGGTGAGGGCGGGGTAAGGGAGCGGGGAAACGCGATGACAACAATCCGCCACAGGCAGAAAACAAAATATAGATAACATTGTTATGAAATTGTGGAAGGGCGCTCAAAGTGTGTGTGTGTGTGTGTGTGTGTGTGTCTTTCATCAGGTTCGGAACTGTGGCTCTACATCAAAGGCAACACTTAAACACTTGCCATGTCTTACGAAATATTCAAGATTAAAGTTTATGATTAGGTTAGGTTAGATAAGGTTAGGTTTGCTAGGTTGTTAGGTTATTACGTTTGGTTAGGTTAAGTTAGGTTTGGTTAGGTTAGGTTAGGTTTGTTGTTGGGTTAGGTTATTACGTTTGGGTAGGTTCAGTTAGGTTTAGGTTAGGTAGTTGAGACACCTGTTTGATATTTTGAGTCAAAATTTATTAAACACAGTGAGCATCGGACAGATGCTTCTTAAATGAATTCTGAAATAGATCCTGCGTAGTGACCTCCTCTCATCCGTTGATATATTTGTTATTGATGTATATTTCTGTCACCTCCTACTGTCGTGTTATGTTATTGATTCACTGTTCTTTACGTAATTAACCGTAATTTTTGATAACCCTTTGATGACGTTGGACAAACCCCTTTAAGACGATTTTCACGGGAAACAAGCACAGGCAGGTGGAGACTTCAAACACGTGATAAAAATTATGTGTATTTACAATCTTGATATTTTCTTGGTGGTTTCCTCCACACACCAGACCTGTTGTCTCCCAGTCCAGGGTCTCTAGTTGGGGCGTCTCTCCGTGGGTCAGGCAGGTAGTAGATGATGACGAAAATTACGATGCTATTTACTTTAGCAAAGCATTTGACAGAGTACCGCATCAGAGGCTTCTGAGAAAAATTAAGGCCTGCGGTATCGAGGGAAAGTTTAAAATTGATAAAATCATGGCTCACTGATAGAACGCAGAGGGTCAGCGGAGATGGTGTTAAATCTGAGGAGCCGTGTAACCAGTGGGGTTCCCCAGGGGTCAGTGCTAGGCCCACTCATGTTCATAATCTACATAAACGATCTAGATACTGGGATCAGCAGTGACATAAGCAAGTTTGCGGATGACACTAAAATAGGCGGCAGAGATTAATTCAGGCAGGATGCAAATGCACTACAGGAGGATCTAAATAAACTGCAGGGGTGGTCTGAAAATGGCAAATGAAATTCAACACCAGCAAGTGCAGCGTACTTAATATTGAAGAACAAATACTGTTAATGTATACAGCCCTAACAACATCAACCTAGAGAAGTCGACTTGTGAAAGAGACCTAGGGGTACTTAAGCCCGACCTACGGCCTGTTAATGCTCGAAATATGGCAAACAGAGTATTGGGTTTAATATCTAGAAGTGTAAGTAACAAGAGTGCAGAGGTCTTATTGCAACTATATCTTGCGCTAGTCAGGCCGCACCTCGATTATGCGGTTCAGTTCTGGTGCCCCTATTATAGAATGGATATAAATTCACTAGAGTCGGTGCAGCGAAGAATGACAAAATGATTCCGGGACTTAGAAACCTTCCATATCAGGATAGGTTAAAGAAAACTAACTTGCATTCCCCAGAAAGACGAAGAGTGTGGGGAGATATGATAGAAGTATTTAAGTGGGTGAAAGGAATCAATAAAGGAGATATAGATAAAGTTCTTATAATATCCGAGAAGGATAGGACTCGGAGCAACGGATTCAAGTTGATAAGTTTAGGTTTAGGAGGAGATAGGAAGAAACTGGTTCACAAATAGGGTGGTGGACGAGTGGAACAAGCTTAGCAACCTTTGTAGTAATTGCGGGAACTCTGGAAAGTTTCAAAAGGAGGCTAGATAGATTCATGGATGATAGAGAGTGGTAGTAACTTGAGGAGCTGCCATGCACAGGCCAACCGGCCTGTGCATGGCAGCTCCTTCACCTTGACTTGGCGACTCTCGACTGTCCCCTCACCACATCATCAACCCGCCAAGTTGACTCTCCCGTTTTCTATCAATCATAACATTAATTGCTAACACACATATTAAAGTCCATATACTACCTCTTTACATAAGTGTTTTCATAATTCATATAAACTATTTAGGCTGGTTTGAACATTCTAAATTAGATAATATAGAAACTTACTTTAACTATATAGATGTTCTAACCACCATTGCTAACACTGCACCAAATCATTTAATATATATATATATATATATATATATATATATATATATATATATATATATATATATATATATATATCATGTAAATCATAATGAAAACGTGGATAAGATAAATCTTGATAAAATCAACAGCAGGAAGACAAACGGAGCACCTTAGCTTTCGTCTTTATTCAAGACATTCATAGGCAACTGGATTTCATGGACAGAGAGCTTAAATATACAGGGTGATCTTATTAACACGAGGTCAGGTTATAATGATGTCATCCACTAATCCTTACCTTAGTGATGGTCAGTTCAAAACTGATAATACGTTACAAAAATTTATTTGTCAGTGGCCCAAGGTTAAAATGCTTTGAAAAACTTTGATCTAGATGTATGATAGATATTTTGTGGGTCTTATTTTTGACCTGACCTGACTAGTCACGTCACCCCTTCTCTAAGCTCCTCTACTACTCCAGTCACCTGACAACGATATGTTAACTTGACTCAAGACCACGCACACACACACACACACACACACACACACACACACACACACACACACACACACACACGTGCGTCACCAGCCTGGTCGTCTTCTCAACTCCACCCAACAACGTCAGCTAGAGAAGGTACAGAAAAGGGCCTGCAGAATCATGCTCGGCGTAGAATACCCGGCTACACCAACGCTTCTCCACCCTGGAAATGCCATCCTCAGTGACCTCCACCACCAAGCACTGGAAAGGATTGGAGTGGACTACTGCACCACCGTCATCGCCACCTCCTGCCACCTGCAGCCCCCACCCACCTCGCGCAGTCCGCCACTACAACAAAATTCAGCCCATAAGAGCCAGCACCGATAGATATAAGAACAGCACCATCCCATCTATTGTTAAAATAATAAACAACTCCTGATTTATGTACTGTACAGCCCTGTAAATGTATTCAATGCATATTATATCATTATGTCTAAATCAAATGTAAGTCTGTATATTTTCAGCCACCGGCTGCAACTCTATTAATAAACCGTTTATTATTATTATTATTATTATTACACACACAGAGGTTATGACGAAAATATTCACAGCGCCAGGCAAAAGGAGAGACGGGTGTATTCCTGACACAAATTACTGATTTCCCACTTAAGTGATGACCTCTGATTAATTATAAGTGGTGGTAACCAGCGGGTGACTGAGCCGACGTTCTTGGCGAGCGTGTGTTAGCCCCTCCCTTCCCTCCTTCATCTCCTCTCCTCTCCTCACCCTTCTCTTCTTCTTCCCTCTCCTCTTGGTTGCGCCACACGCCACCACACGAGCGTTCCAATTTCCGGGAATAAGACTTGGGCGGCTAGTGGCACTACCAGCGATAGTGTTGTGAAGCTGTCCGTGTTGTCTCTCAGTGAGGCGGCTGGTGACGGCTTGTTCCTCCTTGGGTAATTGTCACCACTCTTGCTGGTGATCTACTGGTGCACCATCACCACACCACGCCCAGTTATAAGGCTTTCGATAACAGACTTCTATTTCTCGTAATTTTTAAACTGTTGATGGTTTAGTGTAAAGACTACTGTAGTTATGCTATTAAAGATCTTCGTTTTATTAACATTACAGTGTGAACAAGGCTCTGGAGTCCCCGACCATAACACTGTAGGGTAGTGACTTAAGGATTTCTAAGAACGCTTTGGGTTGTTTCTGGAGACGATAAATGATGTTTGTGTTAAGTTACATGAGAGTTGTTAGCATTTTTTTTACGGGGATTAACCCACCCGGGCACAGGTCACTAACCCACATCAGGGCCTGGGGGAGAAAATAACAACACACAAATATATAATTAGGAAAATATATATCAAGAGTTAGAAACAATCTATATATATAAAACAAAGAAGTCTGTCTGTCTGTCTGTCTGTCTGTGTCTGTGTGTCTGTCTGTCTGTCTGTCTGTTTGTGTGTCCGCACGAGAATCTCGGAAACTACTTTACCGATCTGTAGTGATGATGGATGGTGTTATATGTAGTGATGATGGGTGGTGTTATATGTAGTGATGACGGGTGGTGTTGTATGTAGTGATGATGGATGGTGTTATATGTAGTGATGATTGGTGGTGTTATATGTAGTGATGATGGATGGTGTTATATGTAGTGATGATGGATGGTGTTATATGTAGTGATGATGGATGGTGTTATATGTAGTGATAGATGGTGTTATATGTAGTGATGATAGATGGTGTTATATGTAGTGATGATGGATGGTGTTATATGTAGTGATGACGGGTGGTGTTATATGTAGTGATGATGGATGGTGTTATATGTAGTGATGATGGATGTTGTTATATGTAGTGATGATGGATGGTGTTATATGTAGTGATGATGGGTGGTGTTATATGTAGTGATGATGGATGGTGTTATATGCAGTGATGATGGTTGATGTTATTTGTAGTGATGATGGGTGGCGTTATTTGTAGTGATGATTAGACAATAAAATAATAACAGTTTAATGCAAAAAAATATACTTTGCTGTACCGTTGTAGTGAAAAACATGGTGGAACTTACATACACCGTTAATGAACTATTGATGGAAGAAGAAGTTTTGGGGACTGAACAGTGAGACAATGTGGAGCCTCCCGGAGGGTGGCGTCCTTCTGCTAGTATACAATATATGTATGTTGTGTTGTCAATAGTAAGAGAAACAATTGAGACCCTGCAATTGTGTGTAAATGATGCAGAAAGTCAGACCATCAACCTGGGACTTGGTCACGTATGGCTGCAGGGTCTACCATCAGACAACACATTATGCTTCCAATATCTTCCCAGGAGGTAGTACTTCCCTGTTTGATAGCTGCCTACTACCAGTGATATCTGACACACCAAGCCGGGAGTTCCTCGAGACTGACACACACAAATTCCAAAACACTAATTGGCCTGGCAGCATTTCCAGAGCGCGTAGCAAGTTAATTTGACTCAGAGGGAACTGATTGGGTCATTGTAGAGAGCAGAATCAATATATACTATACCGGAGGAGAGAATAATGTCTGGCTGCCCTAGTATACACGAGGCTTTAGTAAACATGCCGTGCTGTTTCCATGGTTTGGTCTTTGAGAATATGGCTGCTGTCTCGTGTTCCAAAAGCCATTATCACGCAGACTATTTACTTTTAAACACTGAAAGCCGTCATAGAGCGAGTGGAAACTGGCTGGCAGACACCCTCTTCGTCTCAACTCGCTCGTCTGCAAGTTCTTTGTTCCAAATTATCTTGAGAATATGTTGTGTTAATGAAGGTAAATTTGGACCGAGTATTCGACGAGATTCCCCGACATTTCCTGTAACTTTCGAAATCTTTCCATCTTTAAAAAATTCCAACATCTTTTGCAACAATTTGGTGATGGTATTCTACTGTTGCGAATATGTCCGTAGACTGTGAGGCTGATGGAGCAGGTGTGGGTGAACAGACTCTGACACGTCTGTATTGACTCAATTCCGTGAAATATTAAATTTGTGGAGTTCAGCTCTGAGAGGCGGCGAGAGACGCGACTACTGATACTGCCTTGAGTACGATGCCGTAACCCCTTGAGTACGAAGAGTTAACCCCTTGAGTATGATAAGTTAACCCCTTGAATACGAGGCCGTAACCCCTTGAGTATGATGAGTTAACTCCTTGAGTATGATGAGTTAACCCCTTGAGTACAATGAGTTAACCCCTTGAGTATGATGAATTAATCCCTTGAGTACGTTGACTTAACCTCTTGAGTACGTTAAGTTAACCCTCTAATTACGATGATACTACAGTCAGTTTTTTGCTTCATTTCTATTCAAGGTGTTAAAATATTCGACATTTTCTCGATATAAGAACTGGTTGAAGGGAGACCCGTACTCGTTCACTATGGGATAGCTGAAGAATTCGTCACTTGAGATAAAATCGATCAACAAAATATGAGGTCAACCTGAGGTCTCTGTCTTCACGGATGCTGGTGTGGTCATCCACCCCAGGTCATCTTCACCAAGTCAATACACGTTTCGTCTTCTTGAACGTGACCTTTGGGGTTGGAGGAGAGTCTTGTGATTTTAACCCTTTCAGGATGATGGTTTAACTTTGGTGATGGTTTAACTCTGAAGATAAGAACATAAGAACATAAGGAGTCTGCAATAGGCCGGTTGGCCTGTGCATGGCAGCTCCTGTCGAGAGTTACTACCACTCTCTATCATCCATGAATCTATCTAGCCTCCTTTTGAAACTTTCCAGAGTTCCAGCACTTACTACAAAGTTGCTAAGCTTGTTCCACTCGTCCACCACCCTATTTGTGAACCAGCTTCTTCCTATCTCCCTCCTAAACCTAAACTTATCCAACTTGAATCCGTTGCTCCGAGTCCTATCCTGCTCGGATATTATAAGAACTTTATCTATATCCCCTTTATTGATTCCTTTCACCCACTTAAATACCTCTATCATATCTCCCCGCACTCTTCGTCTTTCTAGGGAATGCAAGTTAAGTTTCTTTAACCTATCCTGATATGGAAGGTTTCTAAGTCCCTGGATCATTTTTGTCATTCTTCGCTGCACCGACTCCAGTGAATTTTTATCCATTCTATAATAAGGGCACCAGAACTGAACCGCATAATCGAGGTACGGCCTAACTAGCGCAAGATATAGTTGCAATAAGACCTCTGCACTCTTGTTACTTACACTTCTAGATATAAAACCCAATACTCTGTTTGCCTTATTTCGAACATTAACGCACTGTTTTCTAGGCCGTAGGTCCGGGCTTACAAGTACCCCTAGGTCTCTTTCACAAGTCGACTTCTCTAGGTTGAGATGATGTTTAAACCCTTACAGGATGATGGTTTAACTCTCAGCCCAGCACAAACAACACCATCTCTCAGCCCAGCCCGGTAAATTAAGACAAACGTTTCTGGAGATAGAGTGAGGGAAGACCATGTTGCATCACACCTTCACTTACCTAAGGGTTCTTCTTCTTCTTCTTCTTCTTCTCTTCTTTCTCCTCCTCCTCCTCCTCCTGCTCCTGTACTGCTGCTTCCTGCTGTTACGCCCTTGTTAACAGCTGTTGACAGCGGTTGTAGCGGCCCTTGGTTGTTGGAACAGGTTATATCAGTCACACAACTTTATAACGTAAATTACTCCACCAAGACCAAATAGTCACACGTACAGGTAAGATTATACAACGTTTAAAGGTTCACTAATTCAAACCCGAGATGACATCATTAAGAAAAGTTGGTCTAGGTTAGGTTAGGTTAGGTTAGGCTAGGTTAGGTTAGGTTAGGTTAGGTTAGGTTAGGCTAGGTTAGGTTTGGTTAGGCTAGGTTGGGTTAGGTTAGGTTGGGTTGGGTTAGGTTAGGTTGGGTTAGGTTAGGTGAGGTTAGGATAGGTTAGGTGAGGTTAGGCTAGGTTGGGTTAGGTTAGGCTAGGTTAGGTTAGGTTTGGTTAGGTTGGGTTACGTTTGGTTAGGTTGGTAATATTAAACCTCTAAGGATAATATGTAGCGAAAATTGGATGAAGGGGGATTAATGAGGTGAGGACATGGTCATTATCCATCATTATTAACTTCATAGAACGTCATTATAAAAGCTTAGACAAATTATAATGATGATACAAAGTTAAACGATAATTACAATGTTGATATCAAATATTATGAAGGTATCGATGTTGAGTTACTGATGTTTGATGTTGAGTTACTGGTGTTCGATTTTGAGTTACTGGTGTTTGATGTTGAGTTACTGATGTTTGATGTTGAGTTACTGAATTGAATTTGAATTGAAACAGTTTATTTTGCCAGAAAAACACAGATACAGAGTGGATAATAACAACAATATTAACATGGCAGAGCCAGTTGAGAACCTGAGCTCTCTTTGAGGCACCTGATATATACTATACATTTATCTCAAGGAAGTATTATGCAACATTTAGTATCATCTGGAATAGTACAATAGCATGGTGGTGATAAGCACATGTTACCACGGTTATTTATTTTATTTAATTATGATTATTTTTTATTTATTTATTTCTATTTACATACATATACATACACACACACATATATATATATATATATATATATATATATATATATATATATATATATATATATATATATATATATATATATATATATATATATATATATATATATATATATATATATTTCATGTAAATCCACAATGAAAACGTGGATAAGATAAATCTTGATAAAATCACACAGGAAAAGGGAAACAACGGAGCACCTTAGCTTTCGTCTTTATTCAAGACATCTTCAGAGGCAACTGGATTTCATGGACAGAGAGAGGCTTAAATATACAGGGTGACCTTATAAAACATGAGGTCAGGTCATAATGATGTCATCCACTAATCCCCACACCAACACACACGTAGAGGAGCTTAAGAGAAGGGGGCGACGTGACTAGTCAGGTCAGGTCAAAAATAAGGGACCCACAAAATAACTATCCTACATCTAGATCAAAGGTTTTCAAAGCATTTTTAACCTTGGGCCACTGACAAATAAATTTATGTAACATATTATCAGTTTTGAACTGACCATCACAAAGGCTTATTGATTTTAATTCCTTAATCAAACTAGCTTCAACCAGAAGTCTTTCTGTGACACAAGATGATTTAAATACTTCTAAGCTTTTTTCCCAAGCAATGGGGTGATTATTATTCCTAACATGAACGAACAGGGCGCTGCTTTCAGATGCTGTTCTGATATTATACTTATGTTGTTTGATTCTGAGCTGCAGTGTTTTTCCTGTCTGTCCTACATAATTACAATTACACTTCCATTTACATTCAAACTTGGGCTATTCCTTATTAACATATTGGTAATGGTTGAGTCATACTTGAAAACAACATTAATATTTAGAAGCTTGAGGGACCGAACTAACGGGACAAATTCATTACGATAGGGCAGAGTCAAAATATATATATATATATATTTCATTAGCCCATTAAAGCACGCGGACTTCTACATACAATCAACACCTCAACCCGCCAGGATTCAAACCCACGGCCGACGAGCCCATGACTGTGACCGGGGAACGCTACCTCTGGACCACCAGGTTCACGGCGTCACCAACCTCTCACCACCTCCTGCGACCTCTACCACCTCCTGGAGGCCTCTCACCACCTCCAACGACCTCTCACCACCTCCTGCGACCTCTCACCACCTCCTGCGACCTCACCACACCTCCTGCGACCTCTCACCACTCTTGCGACCTCTCACACCACCTCCACCGACCTCTACTTCTCTCCTGCAACCTCTCACTTGACACGTCCCTCCTCCCATCCTCTCATCCTCCTCCCTCCTCCCATCCTCCTCTCATCCCTCCTCTCTCCTCCATCCTCTCTCATCCTCTTCTCATCCTCCTCCCTCCCTCCCATCCTCCTCTCATCCTCCTCTCATCCTCTTCTCCATCCTCCTCCCTCCTCCATCCTTCCCTTTGATCAATAAATTAATTTTCCCCTCCGTAGTCTGGCGGGATTGTGGTGTCCATCCTACCTCCCTCTCTCCTCCACCCTGTCTCCCTATCTCCTCCATCCTGCCTCCCTCCATCCTACCTCTCTCCCTCCACCCTGTCTCCCTCTCTCCTCCATCCTGCCTCCCTCCCCCCCCTCCATCCTGACTCCCTCTCTCCATCCATCCTGTCTCCCTCTATTCTACCTCTCTCCCTCCATCCTGCCTCCCTCTTTCCCTCTTCCCTACCTCCCTCTCTCCCCTCCATCCTGCCTCCCTCTCATCAAGCATTTGCTATGTGAGAGAGAGAGAGAGAGAATATGTTGTGAGAGGGAGTGATAGTATGTTGTGAGAGGGAATGAGAGCATGTTGTGAGAGGGAGTGAGAATCCATTAGTGTGTCGTAGTGAGAGTGTGGCCCAGGGCTTTACTCCACCACTCGCCTCGTCAACAGTGTCTGGGGAAAAGTCTGTCCAGGCGTTTGTTATAATCTTAAAACGTCTCAGGAAATGTATTCTCAGATCTCCATACGATTATTTTTTTATTTATTTGTTTTTTATTTTTTTTGCCTAACCTCACGATGTTGGGTGACGCTGAGTCGTGATGTTCAGTACTTAATTCTAGTGAGTCGTGAGTCGTCAGCCACTGTTGCCTCCCCTGCTGCTCCTGGACCATGAACCCAAGAATCTGACTATGAGCCCTTAAGTATTTATGGACGGTAATATCGTATCACTCTGCTGCTGGGTCCACCAGTCTGACCTGGTCTGTGGGTTCGTGAACAGCAGGTAGGAGACAGACTTGTGGGTGACTGTTACTGTTTTGTATACCTTCACTGTACACCACACACACCATTACCATACACCCAGCACGTCACACACACAATATTACCATACACCATAACCACACACACACCATTACATACACCCAGCACCACCACACACACACCATTACCATATACACCCAGCACTACCACACACACACCACACATACATCCAGCACCACCACACACACACCATTACCAATACACCCAGCACCACCACACACACACCATTACACCCAGCACCACCACACACACACCATTTATACACCCAGCACCACCACACACCATTACCATACACCCAGAACCACTCACACACACACCATTACCATACACCCAGCACCACACACACACACCATTACCATACACCAGCACCACCACACACACCTTAATACCATACACCCAGCACCACCACACACACACACCATTACCATACACCCAGCACCACCACACACCACCATTACCATACACCCAGCACCACACACACACACCATTACCACACACCCACAGTACCACACACACACACCACACACACACCCAGCAGCACACACACACCATTACCATACACCCAGCACCACCACACACACACCACCACACACCCAGCACCACCACACACACACCATACCATACACCCAGCAGCACCACACACACACACCACCACACACCCAGCAGCACCACACACACACCATTACCATACACCCAGCAGCACCACCCACACACCACACCATACACCCAGCACCACACACACCATTACCTATACACCCAGCAGTACCACACACACACACACCATTACCATACACCCAGCAGTACCACACACACACCATTACCATACAACCCAGCAATCACACACACACACACACCATTACCATACACCCAGCACCACACACACACACCATTACCACACACCCAGCACCACACACACACACCATTACCATACACCCAGCACCACACACACACCATTACCATACACCCAGCAGCACCACACACACACACCATTACCATACACCCAGCAGCACCACCACACACACCATTACCATACACCCAGCACCACACACACCATTACCATACACCAGCAGCACCACCACACACACACCATTACCATACACCCAGCACCACCCACACACCATTACCACATACACCCAGCAGCACTCCACACACACACCATTACTATACACCCAGCACCACACAACACCATTACTAATATTACACCCAGCAGCACCACACACACCATTACTTCACACCAGCACCACACACACCCATTACCATACACCCAGCAGTACCACACACACCACACCATACACCCAGCACCACCACACACACCATTACATACAACCCAGCACCACCACACACACAATTAATACTATACACCCAGCACTACCACACACACCATTACTTACACACCCAGCAGCACCACACACACACCATTACCACACACCCAGCAGCACCACAAACACACCACACACATACACACCCAGCAGCACCACACACACACCATTACCATACAACCCAGCAGTACCCACACACACCATTACTATACACCCAGCAGTACCAACACACACCATTACCATAACAATCTAGCAGTACCACACACACACCATTACCATACACCCATAGCACTACACACACACCATTACCATACACCCAGCAGCACCCACACACACACCACTTACCATACACCAGCACCACCACACACACACATTACTCATACACCCAGCACCACCACACACACACACTAATACCATACACCCAGCACCACCACACACACACCATTACCACACACCCAGCACCACCACACACCATTACCATACACCCAGCACCACCACACACACCATCACTATACACCCAGCACACCCACACCATTACTATACACACCCAGCACCACCACACACACCATTACTATACACCCAGCACCACCACACACACACACCATTACCATACACACCCAGCACCACCACACACACACACCATTACCATACACCCAGCACCACCACACACCATTTATACAATCTAGCACACCACACACACACCATTACCATACACCAGCACCACCACACACCATTACACACACACCAGCAGTACCACACACACCATTACCATACACCCAGCACCACCACACACACACCATTACCATACACCCAGCAGTACCACACACACACCACACACACACCCAGCAGTACCCACACAAACAATTACCATACACCCAGAGCACCACACACACACCATTACTACACACCCAGCACAACACACACACACACACCTATTACCATACACCCAGTACCACACACACCATTACCATACACCCAGCACCACCACACACACACACCCATTACTATACACCCAGCAGTACCACACACACCATTACTATACACCCAGCACCACCAGCACACACACACCACATTACACACCCAGCACCACCACACACCACTACATTACCATACACCCAGCAGCACCCACACACACACCATTACCATACACCCAGCACCACCACACACACCACACATACACCCAGCACCACACACACACACACCATTATTCCATACACCCAGCAGTACCACACACAATTCATTACCATATAACCCAGCAGCACCACACACACACACACACCATTACCATACACCCAGCAGTACTACACACCATTACCATACACCCAGCAGCACACACACACCAATACCATACACCCAGCAGTAATGCCACACACCATTACCATACACCCAGCACCACACACACACACCACATTACTATACACCCAGCACCACACACACACACACCATTACTATACACCCATAATCACACACACCAATACTTCATACACCCAGCACCAACACACACACCATTACATACACACCCAGTACCACACACACCATTACCATACAACCCAGCACACACACACACACACTATTACTATACACCCAGCAGTACCACACACACTATTACTATACACCCAGTAGCACTACACACACACACCATTACTATACACCCAGCAGCACCACACACACACCATTACTATACACCCAGCACTACCACACATACACCATTATTACTTCATACACCCAGCAGTACTACACACACACACCACTACTTCATACACCCAGCAGTACCACAAACACACCATTACTATACACCCAGCACTCACCACACACACACCATTACTATACACCCAGTAGCACCATACACACTACTATACACCCACAGCACCACACACACACCATTACTATACACCCAGCACTACCACACACACACCATTACTACATACACCCAGCACACACACACACTCATTACTATACACCCAGCACCACATAATTACCATTTACACACCAAGCACACCCACACACACACACCATTACATACACCCAGCACCATCACACACCATTACTATACACCCAGCAGTACCACACACACACACCAGCTACACACCCAGCAGTACCACACACACACCATTACTTACACCCAGCACCACACACACCACACATACACCCAGCAGCACCATACATACACTATTACCATACACCTAGTACCACACACTATTACTATATACACCCAGCAGTACCATACACACACCATACTATACACCCAGCACCACCACACACACACCATTACCATACACCTGTGCACCACACACACACCATTACCATACACCCAGCAGCACTACACACAATAATATTTATATAATCCAGCAGTACATACACACCATTACTATACACCTAGCACCACACACACACATTTATATAACCCAGCAGTACTCATATATTTATTACACCCAGCAGCACACACACACACTATTACTATACACCCAGCACCACCTACACACACTATTACCATACACCCAGCACCACCACACACACAATTATTACTATACACCCAGCAGTACACACACACCATTACCATACACCCAGTAGCACCACACACACACCATTACCATACACCCAGCAGCACCACACACACACCATTACTATACACCCAGCAGCACACACACACACACCATTATACACCCAGCACCACCACACACACACCCATTACTATACACCCAGCAGTACTACACACACCATTACCATACACCCAGCAGTACCACACACCATTACCACACATCCAGCACCACCACACACACACCATTACCTATACACCCAGTACCACCACACACCATATACCATACACCCACCACCACACACACACAATTATCACTATACACCCAGCAGTACCACACACACACCATTACCATACACCCAGCAGCACCACACACACACCATTACCATACACCCAGCAGTACCTGCACACACACCATTACCATACACCCAGTACCACAGCTAACACCATTACCATACACCCAGCAGTACCACACACACCATTACCATACACCCAGCAGTACCACACACACCATTACTATACACCCAGCACCACCACACACACCATTACTATATACACCCAGCACTACCACACCATTATACTATACACCCAGCAGCACCCACACACACACAACTATTACTATACACCCAGCACTACCCACACACACACCATTACCATACACCCTGCACCACCCACACACACACACACCATTACTACACACCCAGCACCACACACACCATCACCATACACCCAGCAGCACCACACACACACACTACCATACACCCAGCACCACACACACACACCAACACCATACACCCAGCACCACCACACACACCATTACCATACACACCCAGCACCACCACACACACACACATTACCATACACCCACACACCACACACACCATTACCATACACCCAGCACCACCACACACCATTACTATACACCCAGCACCACCACACACACCATTACTACACCCAGCACCACCACACACACACCATTACTATACACCCAGCAGCACCACACACACCATTACCATACACCCCAGCACCACACACACACACACTACCATACACACCCAGCACCAACAACCATTACCATACACAAGCACCAATTACCACACATACCACAATACACCCAGCACCACCTACACACACACCATTACCATACACCCAGACACCACACACACCACACTCATACCCCAGCACCACACACACACACACCATTACTTATACAACCCAGCACTTCACACTATTACTATACACCCAGCACCACCAACACACACCATTACCACACACCCAGCACCACCACACACACACCATTACTACACACCCAGCAACCCACCACACACCATTACCATACACACCCAGCACCACCACCACAACCATTACCATACACCCAGCACCACACACACACACCATTACTCATACACCAGAAACAACACACACACACCATTACTATACAACCCAGCACTACCACACACACCATTACCATACACCCAGCAGTACCACACACAAACCATTACCCATACACCCAGCACCACCACACCACACCATTACCAATACACCCAGCACCACCACACACACACCATTACTATACACCCAGCACCACCACCACACAATTATATACACAACCAGCACCACCCACACACACACACCCTACACACCCAGCACCACCACACACACCATTACTACACCCAGCACCACCACACACACCATTACTATACACCCAGCACCACCACACACACCATTACCATACACCCAGCACCACAACAAAACACCACTTACACACACCCAGCACCACCACACACACCATTACCATACACCAGCACCACCACACACAAACCATTACCACACACCCAATCACCACCAAAAACACACCATTACCATACACCCAGCACCACCAACACACCATTACCATACACCCAGCACCACCACCACACACCATTACCACACACCCACACCACCACACACACACCATTACCATACACCCAGCAGCACACACACACCACTACCATACACCCAGCACCACACACACACACACCACACATACACCCAGCAGCACCACACACACCATCACCACACACCCAGCACCACCCCACACACACCATTACCATACACCCAGCAACACCACACACACCATTACCATACACCCAGCACCACACACACCATACTCATAAAACCCAGCACCACCACACACACCATTACCATACACCTAGCACTACCCACACACACACCATTACCATACACCCAGCACTACACACACACACACCATTACCATACACCCAGCACCACCACTAACACCATTACCATACAACAGCACTACCCACCACACACAATACTACATACACCCAGTAACTACCACATACTATTAACCATTACTATACACCCAGCACCACACACACCATTACCATACACCTAGCAACTCCACACATACACACACCATTACTTATACACCCAGTAGTACATTACACATAATTCATTATTTATACACCCAGTACTCACACATACACACTCATTACTATACACCCCAGCACTACCACACATAAACACCATTACTATACACCTAGCACCAACACACACAATTACTTATACACCTAGCACTACCACCACACACCATTACTTATCCACCCAGTACTACTATACACACACACTATTACTATACACCCAGCACTACCACACACACCATTAACTTATACACCCAGCACTACCCACACACACCATTACTATACACCCAGCAATTACACACACACACCATTACTATACACCCAGTGCACTCACACACACTATTACCATACACCCAGACCACCACACACACTCATTACCATACACCCAGCACCACCATACACACACCATATTACTATACACCCAGCACCACCACACACACCATTACTTACACACCCAGCAATTGCACATATACACCATTACTATATACACCCAGCACTACACACACACATCCATTACCATACACCCAGTACCACCACACACACCCATTACTATACACCTACACTACCTACCATACACACACACCACACATTTACACACCCAGCACTTTACACACACACACCATTACCATACACCAGCACCACCACACACCATCATTCATACACCCAGCACCACACACACACCATTACCACATACACCCAGCACCACCACACACACCATTACTCATACACCCAACACTACCACAATAACACCATTACCATACACCCAGCACCACCACACACACACCACTACCATACACCCAGCACCACCTACACACCTATTACTATACACCCAGCACTAATCACAATACACCATTACCATACACCCAGCACTACCACACACACATACACCCAGCACCACACACACACACACCATTACTATACACCCACACCACCTACACACACACCATTTCCATACACCCAGTACCACCACACACACCCATTACCATACACCAGCACCACACACACTTACCATACACCCAGCACACAGTA